>NC_079407.1:1141301-1161301 GCF_029220125.1 Pseudoliparis swirei
AAAAACAAAAGGAAAGTGGAGGTCAGGGATCACTTCCCTGACCTCGTGAACTTTGTACAGTCTTGCCGATATTATATGAAAAAGAAAAAGTTTGAAAAGCAAGAGGTTTTTAGGATTAAAAAGATTTTACTCAAAGTAAAGGAGTGCATCCAGCAGGGGGAGGTGGAGAGCTCCAATGTGGGTTTTATTTGATTTGTTGATTTTAAGTTGTATTTGTTTTTTAAACTCTTTTCTTTTAATGAACACATTCAGAGTCGGAGTTTTAAACGTAAATGGAGCGAGGGACAGTAAGAAGAGAACATCTATTTATGAATTTAACAAGATGAAAGCCAACGATGTTCTCTTCTTACAAGAGACGCCTGCGACAGCACCAACGAGGCGGACTGGAGGAGGGAGTGGGGAAGTTCTCCTGAGCCACAACACCAACCTCAGCGGAGGTGGGCTTCCTCTTCTCCAGGGCCTTCAGCCCGCGGTCACTGGAGGTCAAACACATCGTGGAGGAGGCTGTTCTTTGTGAAAGCACGGTTCGACCTTTTAATGTTGTTTTAATTAATGTCTATGCTCCAACAACGGGGCAGAGAGGAAGCTGTTTTATCCAAAATTAATGATGTTTTAAATGACTGTGCCTCGGAGGATTTTTTATTCTTGGGGGATTTAACTGCACAGAGGATGATTTTAAAGACAGAAATCACACAGAGCCACATCCAGCTTCACAGCAGGTGCTGAGGAGGCTGGTCCATTCTCATGGCCTGGTGGACGTGTGGAGAAGGATGCATCCGGACTGCCGACAGTACACATGGTCCCACGTTAGGGAGGAAGGATCTCCTCAGCCAGATTAGACCGTATTTATGTTTTAAGCACCATTTTAGTATTTTTAAAATGTGCAGCATTGTTCGGCTGGTTTTACTGATCACTCTTTGGTTTTATGTCATGTTTTATTAGGAACTTTTACCCAGGCGCATATTGGCATTTTAATACAGTTTTAACTTTCGATAGGAGTTTTAGAGAGGTGTTGTTTTATTTTGGGGCATTTTAGGCTGAGGAAGAGTGATTTTAATAATCTTAGACAGTGGTGGGACCGTGGTAAGGTAGAAATTAAGCTCCTTTGTCAGCAGCACACTTTCAACGTCACTAGAGACGTCACCAGATCTATGAAGGACCTGGAGACTGAGATAGTGGACCTAGAAAGTTTAAGCGAGTCCACGGGAGATCGAGGACATATTGAAGTCCTCAAAAGTAAAAAGGCGGCTCTCGCCGACCTGTTCAAGTAAAAGTGCAAGGCGCACTGGTCAGGTCCCGATTCCAGACCATCGCGAGATGGACACTCCCTCTAGCTTCTTCTTCGGCCTGGAGAAGAGGAGTGGGCAGGCGAGTGATCCACTCACTGCTGACGGACGCAGGGCAGCCGGTTGTGGAGCCAAGCCAGATCCGGAGCGGCGGTGGGGTTTACTCCTCCCTTTATGCCACTGAGTATAGGGAGGAGGGAGAGTCGGCGGAGGGGCTCTGTGGGAGCTGCCTCAGGTCTCCGAGGAGACTAATGAGGAGCTCGACAGACCCATAACCCCCAAGAGCTGAAAGCTGCCCTGCAGGAATGCAGGAGGCGCGCCCAGGATCGGGCCTCCCGCTGAGTTTACAAGAAATACTGGGATGTCCTCGGAGGGACATCCTAGAAGTCTTCAACGAGTCTGGCCTCTGGTTCCATGCCGATGTCCTGCGGAGGGCAGTGCTGGCCTACTGCCAAAAAAAGGAAACCCGCAGGATATCGGTAACTGGCGCCCTGTGTCTCTGCTGTGTGTGGATTATAAGCTTCTGTCCAGGGTCCTCGCCTCCAGGCTGAGGGAGCTATGGAGCAGGTCCTCCATCGGGACCAGACCTACTGTGTGCCCGGCAGGTCCATGGTGGATAACGTCCACCTCATTCGGGACGTTTTGGAGGTCTCCAGCTCGTTGGGTATGGATACTGGTCTGATTTCTCTAGATCAGGAAAAGGCTTTTGACCGCGTTGAACACGGCTTCCTCTGGAAAGTTCTGGGAAGTTTGGGTTCAGCGCTGGTTTCATAGCTAAGATCAAGGTGTTGTACAGTAATGTTGAGAGTGTGCTGAAGATAAACGGCAGGCTGTGTGCTCCTTTTAGAGTGAGTAGAGGGTCCGGCAGGGCTGTGCTCTGTCCGGGATGCTCTCGCACTCTCCTCGAGCCCTCCTCATTAAAATACGCTCTAGCCTGCATGGTTTGGTTTTACCTGGTTTTAATGGAAGAATGATTTTATCGGCGTATGCCGACGTCGTTGTTTTTATAAAAGCCAAAAGATGTAAACCTTTTAAATCAGATAGTACATGATTTTAGCACGGCATCATCAGCGAGGGTGAACTGGAAAAGCGAAGCCCTCGCTGTGGGGGGAGTGTGGCCTCCGGTTCTTCCACAAAACTCATATGGAAGGCAGACGGTTTTAAATATTTAGGAATATACCTGGGAAACCGAGCATGGTCCAGAAGAACTGGGAGGCGTCACAGAGAAGATAGAGGAAACTTTCCAAGTGGAAGTGGCTGCTCCCCAGATGTCTTTTAAAGGTAGAGTACTGGTTTTAAACAATCTTATTGCATCCCAACTGTGGCACAGGTTGACAGTTTTAGACCCTCCTCGGGCTTCTTAGCCAACATACAAAAGAAGATGGTGGATTTCTTTTGGGAGGGTCTACACTGGGTGCCACAGGGGTGCTGTTTTAGCCAGAGAGGAGGGGACAGGGCCTTGTCCACCTGGCCAGCCGGATCGCCACTTTTAGATTACAGTTTGTTCAGAAGTTTTAACGAGTCCGGGGTTTTAGTGTGGCGAGGCGTGGCCAGCTGCATCCTCAGACGTGCTGACAACCTAGGGCTGGATACTGCTCTGTTTTAATAGACCCCAGCTTTTTAAAACTAAGTGGGCTGCCTCCTTTTTATCAGGGTGTTTTTAAGTCGTGGGCCCTTTTAAGCGAAGGTGCCCACAGTCTGACTCTCTGTTCTGGTTGTTGAGAGAACCATTAATTCACGGGCAAAACTAGACATTAGCAGCGTCACCCTGGACTAGCAGGCTGCTGCTAACAAAGACCCTTTCCTGCAGCAGTTGGTGGATGCAGTGGGGCGGCGCTGAGCGACCCCGGCCCTGGGCTCCTGCTGGGTCTGCATTCCGACCGGGTGGCGAGGAGGCTCCTGGAGCTGTGGAGGCAGAGGCTGACCGGGTTGGAGGAGCCTCCTCAACGACTACAGCCAGCAGAGCAGAGCCGGACCCTGCAGACCCTTCCCAAACATCTCCCTCAGCCTGGGGCTAGGGGACTCACCCCCTGCTAAGAACGAGCCACCCAGAAAACTGCACACTGAACAAAGCAGACAAGAAGACTTTGTATTTTAACCTCGTGAAGAGCATCAACAGGTCCAGACTGTACAACAGACCGCCCACTGTGTGGTCAGAGAGACTTGGGCATGGAGGCCCTGGCCCGCAGTGGGGGGTCCTATACAAGCCTCCCCTAAAGAAAAGGACCGCTGACCTCCAGTGGCGGATTTTACACGGTGCTGTCGCGTCCAACGCTTTTATTTCGGTAATCAATCCCGCTGTCCTGAGCCAGTGCCCCTTCTGTGACCTCCGGGAGACTATTTACCATGTTTTTAACGAGTGTAAGAGACTTTTGAGTTTCTTCGCTCTTTTAACAGTGGTTTCTAGTCTTTTAATGTGGTTTTACAGAGAAGGTTTTATAATGGGAGCTGCCTACAAAAAAACAGAAAAAGAAAAGTGGCAGCTCCTAAATTTTTTATCCGGTGAAGCAAAAATGGCAATTTATTTAACTAGGAAGTCCCGGGTGGAAAACAGAGAGGGGCAGGAGGCCAAGGCAGTGTGGCTCTGTAACATCAGAGCCAGACTCTGGCTGGAGTTCAGGTTTTACAAACACATTGGAGACCTGGATGCTTTTAAACAACGCTGGTGTTTTAAAGATATTGTTTGTTCTGTGGTAGAGGAGGAGCTGGAGTTTGCACCACTTTTTATTCGGTAAAACATGTTTTCTTTTTTAATGTTTTTAATGTTTTGTTTGTTTGCTTTTATTTTAAATAACCTGATTTTTAAAACACTTTATTTGTAGAGAAACGTTGTGATGGAAAAAATGTAAATAAAGTGTTTTTAAAAAATCAAAAAAATCTCTCTCTCTCCCCTCTCTCTCTCTCTCTCTCTCTCTCTCTCCCTCCCCCCATCTCTCTCTCCCCCCTCCCTCTCTCTCCCTCCATCCCTCCCCCTCTCTCTCTCCCCCCCTCCCCCTCCCTCCAGCCACCCAGCGCCCCTCCTCCCCCTCCTCCCTCCCCCTGGTTGTGGGGCGGATGATGTCGTCCTGCTCCTCGGTGAACACGGTGTTCTCTGAGGGCGAACGCCCCGCCTCGCTCTCCTCCTCGGCGTCCTCCGTCTCCCTGCAGGACGCCTCCCACTCCTCCTCCTCCTCCTCCTCCTCTTCCTCCCTGCCGTACGGCGCCGTGCCGGCCTACGACGTCAGCCTGGACCTCACGCCCCTCGTCGCGCCTCCGCCCAGGGAGGAGGAGCCTCGGTGGAGCGCCCCAGACAGGGAGGTGGGCGGTGGAGCGAGTGGTTCTGGAGATCGTGGAGACGGAGCAGGCCTACGTCAGGGACCTGAAGAGCATCGTGGAGGTGAGAACAGAGAGGCTCATGGGAAATGTGTTGATTAAACTATCTCAGACCGACAACCACGAGGGACTCGAACCCACAACCTGTGAATCACTCAAGAACACGCCTTGAAAACCATTTCAATATGGAGAGAGATATGATACAGATATGTGTGTGTCTGTCAGTGTGTATCTGTCAGTGTGTGTGTGTGTCTGTGGGAGGAGCTAGCTGTAGATTTACTGACCAGGTGTGAATGCCTCTAGGCCAGTTTACCTGCAGCTGGCCTCCACACACACACACACACACACACACACACACACACACACACACACACACTTTTGAAGTAAAAGACAGACACTTTCATCCTCTGCCATGACCCACACACACACACACACACTGACAGATACACACACACACACACTGAAACACACACACACACACTGACAGATACACACACACACACACACTGAAACACACACACACACCTCCTCAGCTGTCTACAGCTGTCTGTCAGTTTCTTCTTCTCTGACCTTCAGTGGAGGACCAACCCTCTTTCACCACGTCTTTCTTCTTCGTTGGTTAGTCTCTCTCTCTCTCTCTCTCCCTCTCTCCCTCTCTCTCCCCCTCTCTCTCTCTCTCTCCCCTCTCTCTCTCTCTCTCTCTCTCACTCTCTCACTCTCTCTCTCACTCTCTGTCTCTCCCTCTCTCTCTCTCTCCTCTCTCTCTCTCTCTCTCTCTCTCCCTCTCTCTCTCTCTCTCTCTCTCTCACTCTCTCACTCTCTCTCACTCTCTGTCTCTCCCTCTCTCTCTCTCTCTCTCTCTATCTCTCTCCCCTCTCTCTCTCTCTCCTCTCTCTCTCTCTCTCATTCTCTCTCTCTCTCTCTCTCTCTCTCTCTCTCTCTCTCTCTCTCTCTCTCTCTCTCTCTCTCTCTCTCTCTCCCTCTCTCTCTCTCTCTCTCTCTCTCTCTCTCCCTCTCTCTCTCTCTCCCCTCTCTCTCTCTCTCTCTCTCTCTCTCTCTCTCTCTCTCTCTCTCCCCCCCTCTCTCTCTCTCTCTCTCTGTTCACGCTGAGCGTCAGAGTGACAGGGTGTGTGTTTGAGAGCTGCGGAGCGTTGTCTGTGTGTTTCTCTCTTCTCTATTCTTTCATAGTTGTATGTATTTAGTTTATGTGGTGTAATAGTTTGTTTCACAGTAGTTTAAGTTGTTTGGTGGTTATTTGGGTTTTTCTCTGGGTGTCTTCCCGCTGCCGGTGCCTCACCGGGCTCGGTGCGTGGCGGAATGTTTGCCCGATTCCCCCGCTGCTCACGAGGAGACACGGATGAAGATCTCCGTGACTCCTCGTGCAGCGTGCGAGGAATTGGCTCGGGCAGTCGGGAAGAAAGTCGGGTTCGGCAGCGTGAAGTCCGCCGCCAAGATGAACGGCTCGGTCGTGATCTTCCTGGATCAGGTGGGAAGGTGAGCCGAGTGGTGGAGGAGGTCTCGGTGGGAGATTTGTTTGTGGAGGTGTTTCCGCTGGACCAGCCGTCCACCAGAGTCCTCGTGTCAAACGTCCCTCCGCTCATCTCCGATGAGTTTCTCAGCAGAGCTCTCCGCTTGGAAACAGAAATGGTCTCCCGATGAGAGATCTCATCGGGGTTCAAGGAGAGCGAGATGAAGCACATCATGAGTCACCGTAGATCGGTTTATATGATACTCAACGACCGGAGCGCGGAGTTAAACCTGCGCTTCAGCGTCAGAGTAGATGATGTTAACTATAACGTCTACGCGTCTTCATCGGCGATGAAGTGCTTTCATTGCGGAGAGGAGGGGCACACCGCGAAGGTCTGCTCGAAGCGAGGCGACCCGGCGTCAGCTGGTCCAGGCGGCTCGGGTCCGTCCGGCGCGTCACGCCGCGCTACACCAGCGTGGGGGGCGGCAGGTGTGGCCGCCGCCGCAGCTGCAGCGGCGGGGCTCGCGGCGGCGGCGTCTCTGAGAGGAGGCGCTGCGGCTGCGGCGCCGCCGATTCCAGCGGAGAGCGCGGCGAGCGGCGTCACTACTGCTGTACCCGACACACATGTGGTGGGTATGAATGAGGGAGTGAGTGATGGGGGTGATGGTGGCGATGGGGGCAAGGGTGGTGAGGGTGGGGATGAGTGTGGGGAGGCTGGACAGGGCAGTGAGAAGCAGGCTGTGGGTGGAGTCGGGAGCGATGAGAAAAAAGAGAAAAAAGGAAAAGCGGACCAAGAAAATGGAGGGGATGTGGGTGAATCTGCCAAGAGCAGTGGGGTAGAGGCTGTGGGTGAGGTGGGAAGTGGGGAAGAGGAAGGAAAACAAGAAAAAGAATGGGGGGGGAAAACAAAACAAAAATGTAAAAAACAAAAAATAATATTGGTGGTAGTGGTGATGGTGGCACGGGTTTAGAGGTGGAGGTAGAGGTGGGGAGTGGGGTGGAAAATAATGAGGAAAGTGAGAAAGAGGAGGGAAAGGGAAAAAAAGACGAGGACGGTGGTGGTGAGAAGCCCATAGAGGGGGTAGGACAGGTGGGTGGAGTCGAAGAGGTGGAGGAGGACGGTGCAGGGGAGGAGGGGGCGGAGCAGGTAGAGATGGACGAGGAGGAAGCAGGGGGGCAGAAAGAGGCCTCAAAAAGGAAGAAGAGTGGTCAGAGCGCCGGTGGCGAGGCCAAAGCCAGCAGGGTGGAGGTGAGGAGGAGGAGTCAGGGGGCGGGGCCGGTGGAGGACAGTAGTGACGAGGAGGGGTCAGAGGACAGCGACTCGCCTCTGTTTTTAACTAATAGTCAGGAACAAAAGCTGTACACAGCTGATGAGATAAGCTTGTTTTTACATAAAATAAAAAACAAACAAAAAGTAGAAGTCAAGGATCACTTCCCTGACCTCGTGGCCTTTGTTCAGTCGTGCCATTTCCACATGAGGAAAAAAAAATTTGACAAACAAGAGGTTTTTAGGATTAAAAAGTTGTTACCCAAAGTAAAGGAGTGCATCCAGTAGGGGGAGGTGGAGAGCTCCAATGTGTGTTTTAACCTTGTGTTGCCTTAGGGTCATTTTGACCCGAATCAATATTACACCCTCCCCCCGCCTAAGGGTCATTTTGACCCGATTCAATGTTTCACCCTCCTGTTACCTTTATATTTACTAACATATTTTACCCTTTGGCTTCAATTTGTGGCAAATTAAAACTCCAGAAAATTATTAGAATTAATATTGTTTTCCAAGTTTAAGTGTGAGGCACTTTATGTTTGTTTGTTGGTTGACTACCGAAGAACACCGACATTAAACATTGAATGGGGTCAAATTAATCCTAAGGCGGGGGGAGGGTGTAATATTGATTCGGGTCAAAATGACCCGAAGGCAACACAAGGGTTAATTAATTTGTTGGTCTTAAGTTTTATTTGTTTTTTAAACTCTTTTCTTTTAATGAACACATTCAGAGTTTCAGTTTTAAGTAAATGGGCGAGGACAGTAAGAAGAGAACATCTATTTATGAATTTAACAAGATGAAAGCCAACGATGTTCTCTTCTTACAAGAGACGCACAGCGACAGCACCAACGAAGCGGACTGGAGGAGGGAGTGGGGGAAGTCCTGAGCCACAACACCAACCTCAGCGGAGGAGTGGGCTTCCTCTTCTCCAGGGCCTTCAGCCCACGGTCACTGGAGGTCAAACACATCGTGGAGGGGAGGCTGTTCTTTGTGAAAGCACGGTTCGACCTTTTTAACGTGGTTTTTATAAATGTCTATGCTCCAACAACCGGGGCAGAGAGGAAGCTGTTTTTATCCAAAGTTAATGATGTTTTAAATGACTGTGCCTCGGAGGATTCTTTATTCTTGGGGGGGGGGATTTTAACTGCACAGAGGATGATTTTAAAGACAGAAACCACACAGAGCCACATCCAGCTTCACAGCAGGTTCTGAGGAGGCTGGTCCATTCTCATGGTCTGGTGGACGTGTGGAGAAGGATGCATCCGGACTGCCGACAGTACACATGGTCCCACGTTAGGGAGGGAAGGATCTCCTCAGCCAGGTTAGACCGTATTTATGTTTTTAATCACCATTTTAATATTTTTAAAATGTGCAGCATTGTTCCAGCTGGTTTTACTGATCACTCTTTGGTTTTATGTCATGTTTTTATTAGGAACTTTTTACCCAGGAGCGCGTATTGGCATTTTAATTCAGTTTTAACTTTCGATAGGAATTTTAGAGAGGTGTTGTTTTATTTTTGGGGCATTTTTAGGCTGAGGAAGAGTGATTTTAATAATCTTAGGCAGTGGTGGGACTGTGGTAAAATAGAAATTAGGCTCCTTTGTCAGCAGCACACTTTCAACGTCACTAGAGACGTCACCAGATCTATGAAGGACCTGGAGACTGAGATAGTGGACCTAGAAAGTTTGAGCGAGTCCACAGGAGATCGAGGACATATTGAAGTCCTCAAAAGTAAAAAGGCGGCTCTCGCCGACCTGTTCGAAGTTAAAGTACAAGGTGCACTGGTCAGGTCCCGATTCCAGACCATCGCGGAGATGGACACTCCCTCTAGCTTCTTCTTGGCCTGGAGAGGAGTGGGCAGGGTGAGTGATCCACTCACTGCTGACGGACGCAGGGCAGCGGTTGTGGAACCAAGCCAGATCCGGGCGGCGGTGGGGTTTACTCCTCCCTTTATGCCAGTGAGTATAGGGAGGAGGGAGAGTCGACGGAGGGGCTCTGTGGGGAGCTGCCTAAGGTGTCCGAGGAGACTAATGAGGAGCTCGACAGACCCATAACCCCCAAGAGCTGAAAGCTGCCCTGCTGGGAATGCAGGAGGCGCGCCCAGTATCGACGGCCTCCCGCTGAATTTTACAAAAATACTGGGATGTCCTCGGAGGGACATCCTAGTCTTCAACGAGTCTGGCCTCTGGTTCCATGCCGATGTCCTGCCGGAGGGCAGTGCTAACCCTGCTGCCAAAAAAAGGAAACCCGCAGGACATCGGTAACTGGCGCCCTGTGTCTCTGCTGTGTGTGGATTACAAGCTTCTGTCCAGGGTCCTGGCCTCCAGGCTGAGGGGAGCTATGGAGCAGGTCCTCCATCGGGACCAGACCTACTGTGTGCCCGGCAGGTCCATGGTGGACAACGTCCACCTCATTCGGGACGTTTTGGAGGTCTCCAGCTCGTTGGGTATGGATATTGGTCTGATTTCTCTAGATCAGGAAAAGGCTTTTGACCGTGTTGAACACGGCTTCCTCTGGAAAGTTCTGGGGAGTTTTGGGTTCAGCGCTGGCTTCATAGCTAAGATCAAGGTGTTGTACAGTAATGTTGAGAGTGTGCTGAAGATAAACGGCAGGCTGTGTGCTCCTTTTAGAGTGGGTAGAGGGGTCCGGCAGGGCTGTGCTCTGTCCGGGATGCTCTACGCACTCTCCTCAACCCTCCTCATTAAAATACGCTCTAGCCTACATGGTTTGGTTTTACCTGGTTTTAATAAGGGAATGATTTTATCGGCATATGCCGACGACGTTGTTGTTTTTATTAAGAATCAAAATGATGTGAACCTTTTAAATCAAATTATACAGGATTTTAGCATGGCATCGTCAGCGATGGTGAACTGGAAGAAAAGCGAAGCCCTCGCTGTGGGAGAGTGGTGTGGTGGCCTCCCAGTTCTTCCACAAAAGCTCATATGGAAAAAGGACGGTTTTAAATATTTAGGGATTTACCTCGGAGAAAAAAACATGGTCCAGAAGAACTGGAAGGGCGTCACAGAGAAAATAGAGGGGAGCTAATCAGAACTCAGAAGCAATTTACACGCTCGTTTTACGATTTTTTTTACGACCATAACTTCCAGAGTTAATCAGAACTCAGAAGCAATTTACATGCTCGTTTTACTCTTTTTATTGATAACTTCCAGAGTTAATCAGAACTCAGAAGCAATTTACACGCCTGTTTTACACGCAACTTCCAGAGTTAATCAGAACTCAGAAGCAATTTACACGCTGCTTTACGACACGCAACTTCCAGAGTTTAATCAGAACTCAGCAATTTACACTTCCAGAGTTTAATCCGAACTCAGAAGCAATTTACACGCTCGTTTTCCGATTGTTTTTACGACCGCAACTTCAGAGTTAATCAGAACTCAGAAGCAATTTACACGCTCGTTTACTCTTTTAAGAACTTCCAGAGTTAATCAGAACTCAAAGCAATTTACGCTCGTTTCGACACGCAACTTCAGAGTTTAATCAGAACTCAGAAGCAATTTACAACTTCCAGAATGAACTCAGAAGCAATTTACGCTTCGTTTTCCAGAGTTAATCAGAACTCAGAAGCATAATCACAACTCAGAAGCACAACTCAGAAGCAATTTACACGCTCGTTTTACCTTATCACACAGTCATCAACAATGCCCTGGAACAGTTTTCCAACACACTTTTACCACTGTAAATCAAAATTTTTAGTTTTAACACACTACAATGACTATGACATTTTACTCACGCATCCTCTGGTCAAATTTGGTTTTTTACTATAACTACAATATGCAGAATTCAATTAAATAGGTTTCTGCTTACCTTTTTTTATTTGTTCAGGCCTGAGACCAGTTGAGGATGGGTGTGTAATCTGCCGATGGACTTCTCTCAGGTTCCTTGGATCTCCAGGTCCCAGACCCTAGGCGCAGGTCGGAAGCACTTGCTTCGTCCAAAAATGGTCACCTTGTCACGTTAAATCCGTCAGGGTCACCCGAAGGTTGGGAAAAGATGACCGGGACGGCAAAGTAAAATTCAAAACAAAGTGGATTTAATTAAGTGTGGTAGAACAAAAGTCTCAAAGACACAAAACATTTAACGTGCAGCACGGGCCTGGATGAAGTCAGCTCAAAGCATCGTTCAGTAACAGACTGGAGTTCTCCAGGAGAACATGGCTCTTTATATCTTTAAGAGCCAGCGTGATTAGATAATATAGATGGAGACGTCACTCGGTTTAATCTTTGTCCGTCTCATCGTTGGAGCTCAGGGTGGTCCCACCCTCTGGGCTCACGACAGCAGCACTGGTTGGTTAAAACAGATGGAGGTGTTCCTGGTTTAGACTTTGAACACCTTCTGATGGAGCTCAGGGTGGTCCCACCCTCTTGGCTCACGATCTTCTCGCCATCATCATAATCAGTGTGTGTGTATGTTGTTCTCCATCTAAAGCAGGAGCTGTGCAGTTTCTTTAATATAATAGAAACTAAAGGCATTGAAACTATCTGTTGCTTTCATAAACAAATTCTTTGTGGTGACAGGTGCGGCTCTTATTTAAATCTCAATTCTACGACTGAGCAGTCAGGGTGAGGTCAGAGCCAAAGGTTGCACACAAGTTCCTGATTATCTTCCTGTGTGGATGTGTCATCTTCTGGCGAGGTCAAGAAGTGTTTGTCCCTACAGTATCTGTGCTTCTTATCCAGCAGTGTCAGTATGTTCCAAAACATGTGGGTGAGCTGAGTATGAGCTGTTCTCTCTGGTCAGAGCCCTAATGTCATAGAAGGACACACAGTTTGGTGCTTCGGGGCCTTAATGCAAAGCGAGGGACATGGGGTACTATGTATGCATTTTTATATTCTTAACATTTCCAAGTAGAAGTGGCTGCTCCCCCAGATGTCTTTTAAAGGTAGAGTACTGGTTTTAAACAATCTTATTGCATCCCAACTGTGGCACAGGTTGACCGTTTTAGACCCTCCCTCAGTCTTCTTAGCCAATATACAAAAGAAGATGGTGGATTTTTTTTGGGAGGGTCTACACTGGGTGCCACAGGGGGTGCTGTTTTTAACCAGAGAGGAGGGGGGACAGGGCCTTGTCCACCTGGCCAGCCGGACGGCCACTTTTGGATTACAGTTTGTTCAGAAGTTTTTAATGAGTCCGGGGTTTTTAGTGTGGCGAGACGTGGCCAGCTGCATACTCAGACGTGCTGACAACCTGGGGCTGGATACTGCTCTGTTTTTAATAGACCCCAGCTTTTTAAAACTAAGTGGGTTGCCTCCTTTTTATCAGGGTATTTTTAAGTCGTGGGCCCTTTTTAAGCACGAAAGGTGCCCACAGTCTGACTCTCTGTTCTGGTTGTTGAGAGAGCCATTAATTCACGGGGCAAAACTAGACATTAGCAGCAGCGTCACCCCTGGACTAACAGGCTGCTGAACAAAGACCATTTCCTGCAGCAGTTGGTGGATGCAGTGGGGCGGCTGAGCAACCCCGCCCTGGGCTCCCTGGGGATGCATTCCGACGGTGTGGCGAGGCTCCTGGAGCTGTGGAGGCAGAGGCTGACCGGGTTGGAGAGGAGCCTCCTCAATGACTACAGCCAACAGAGAGCAGAGCCGGACCCTGCAGACCCCTTCCCAGACATCTCCCTCAGCCTGGGGCTAGGGGGACTCACCGGCCCCCTGCTAAGGACATCCCACCCAGAAAACTGCACACTGAACAAAGCAGACAAGAAGACTTTGTATTTTAACCTCGTGAAGAGCACCAACAGGTCCGGACTGTGCAACAGACCGCCCACTGTGTGGTCAGAGAGACTTGGGCATGGAGGCCCTGGCCCGCAGTGGGGGGTCCTATACAAGCTCCCTGAAGAAAAGGACCGCTGACCTCCAGTGGTGGATTTTACACGGTGCTGTCGCGTCCAACGCTTTTATTTTGGTAATCAATCCCGCTATCCTGAGCCAGTGCCCCTTCTGCGACCTCCGGGAGACTATTTACCATGTTTTTAACGAGTGTAAGAGACTTTTGAGTTTCTTCGCTCTTTTAACATTGGTTTTAGTCTTTTTAATGTGGTTTTTACAGAGAAGGTTTTTATCATGGGAGCTGCCCACAAAAAAACAGAAAAAGAAAAGTGGCAGCTCCTAAATTTGTTATCAGGCGAAGCAAAAATGGCAATTTATTTAATGAGAAAATCCCGGGTGGAAAACAGAGAGGGGCAGGAGGCCGGGGCAGTGTGGCTCTGTAACATCAGAGCCAGACTCTGGCTGGAGTTCAGGTTTTATAAACACATTGGAGACCTGGATGCTTTTAAACAACGCTGGTGTTTTAACGGTATTGTTTGTTCGGTGGTGGAGGAGGAGCTGGTGTTTGCACCACTTTTTATTAGGTAAAACATGTTTTTATTTGTTTTTAATGTTTTTTTTGGTTGTGGTGTTTTTTATTTTAAACAACCTGATTTTTTTAAAGCACTTTATTTTTAAGAAGTTATGTAAAAGCTGAAAACATTTGAAATAAAGTGGTTTTCAAAAATTAAAAATTAAAAAATTAAAAATCTCTCTCTCCCTCTCTCTCTCTCACTCTCTCACTCTCTCTCTCTCTCTCCCTCTCTCTCTCCCTGTTTCAAGAACAATCTCAGAATGCCTTTCTGCTGATGTGAAGGAGCTCTGATAGATGATAGGTGTGTGTTTCAGTGTGTGTGTTTCAGTGTGTGTGTGTGTGTGTGTGTGTGTGTGTGTGTGTGTGTGTGTGTGTGTGTGTGTGTGTTGTTCTGTAATGGAAGCCTTCATTCCTGCTGCTCGCTGCATTTGAGGTTTTGCTGAAGTCTGGTTTTGATTGAGTCTCCATGATGTCACGCTCACTGGGAACCTGACCCACCACCACAACAGGCCTGTTAGTGTGTGTGTGTGTGTGTGTGTGTGTGTGTGTGTGTGTGTGTGTGTGAGAGAGAGAGAGTGTGTGTGTGTGTGTGTGTGTGTGTGTGTGAGAGTGTGTGTGAGAGTGTGTGTGTGAGAGTGTGTGTGTGAGTGTGTGTGTGTGTGTGAGTGTGTGTGTGATAACTCAAGAAGAGTGAAAACATCTTTTCTCTACATTTTGATTAGAATTATTTCTCCTGAAGCAGCTGATCAACTACTCACTGATTTCACTTATGTTCTTCCTCCTCTTCTTCCTCCTCTTCTTCCTCTTCTTCCTCCTTTTCCTCTTCTTCCTCCTCTTCCTCTTCTTCCTCCTCTTCTGAGCCTTCTGGGATGTTGATGAAACAAGTGAAATCATAAAGAAGGAACATTTTCCTCCGATGTTCTTTTGTCCAGTTTTCTGAGAGGAAAGTGAACAAGATCCTGTTGACCTACAGCCAAGTGGGACAGGAAGCAGGGGGGGAGAGGGAGGGGGGAGGGGGAGGGGTACACGAGGGGGGAGGAAGTAGATACATGGGGAACGAAACATGCTAAAGGGAAAGAGAGGAGACGAGGAAAGGAAAACAAAGAGGACAAGACGGGGAGGAGAGGGGGAGGAAAGGGAGAGGAAAGGGAGAGGAAATGGAGAGGAAAGGGAGAGGAAAGGGAGAGGAAAGGGGGAGGAAAGGGAGAGGAAAGGGAGAGGAAATGGAGAGGAAAGGGAGAGGAAAGGGGGAGGAAAGGGAGAGGAAATGGAGAGGAAAGGGGGAGGAAAGGGAGAGGAAATGGAGAGGAAAGGGAGAGGAAAGGGGGAGGAAAGGGAGAGGAAAGGGAGAGGAAAGGGGAGAGGAAAGGGAGAGGAAATGGAGAGGAAAGGGGGAGGAAAGGGAGAGGAAATGGAGAGGAAAGGGAGAGGAAATGGAGAGGAAAGGGAGAGGAAAGGGAGAGGAAAGGGAGGAAAGGGGGAGGAAATGGAGAGGAAAGGGAGAGGAAAGGGAGAGGAAAGGGAGAGGAAAGGGGGAGGAAAGTCTCCACTGTTTGTGTGTTTCCTGTTGCCTTTAAAAGGTGATGAATGTGGTCAAGGCCTCTCATTATATGCCTCATTACACACACACACACACACAGGCACACACACACACACAGGCACACACACAGGCACACACACAGGCACACACACAATGTGCTGGTTTTTGTGGCCAATTTAGGTGAAAAACAGAAACAATGAAGGAATGAGAGAGATGTGTGTGTGTGCCTGTGTACGTGTGTGTGTGTGTGTGTGTGCCTGTGTGCGTGTGTGTGTGTGTGTGTGTGTGCCTGTGTGCGTGTGCCTGTGTGTGTGTGTGTGTGGTATATGTAGTTTGGGTTAATTGGTTTCTATTCCCAGCCCATTGTTCTGACCAATCAGAAAGCAGTATCCCATAATAACCAGTGGGAGGCCATCAAAGGGTTGAGGGCGGTGCAGCGCCACCTGGTGGTGAGGAGTAGAAACACAAAGAGAAGAAGCTCCCACTGAAGGATTGATGGTTGTTGTTGTTGTTGTTGTTGTTGTTGTCGTCGTGTTGAGTCACATGTCCCCCTGCAGGATTACCTGGGCTGCATCATCGACTGCAGCTCTCTGCCTCTGAAGCCGGGCAGGTGAGCCACGCTGTTCTGTAACGTGGAGGACATCTCTGAGGTTCAACAGGTACACACACACACACACACACACACACACACACACACACACACACACAGAGACACACACACACAGAGACACACACACACACACACAGAGACACAGAGACACACACAGAGACACAGAGACACACACAGAGACACACACACACACAGAGACACACACACACACACACAGAGACACATACACACACACACACACACACACAGAGACACACACACACAGAGAGACACACACACACACAGAGACACACACACACAGAGACACACACACACACACAGAGACACACACACAGACACACACCCACACACACACACATAGATACACACACACACACACAGACAGACACACAGAGACACACACACACAGTACACATGGTCCCACGTTAGGAGGAAGGATCTCTCAGCCAGGTTAGACCGTATTTATGTTTTAATCACCATTTAATATTTTTAAAATGTGCAGCATTGTTCCAGCTGGTTTTACTGATCACTCTTTGGTTTTATGTCATGTTTTTATTAGGAACTTTTTACCCAGGAGCGTATTGGCATTTTAATTCAGTTTAACTTTCGATAGGAATTTTAGAGAGGTGTTGTTTTATTTTTGGGGCATTTTTAGGCTGAGGAAGAGTGATTTTAATAATCTTAGGCAGTGGTGGGACTGTGGTAAAATAGAAATTAGGCTCCTTTGTCAGCAGCACACTTTCAACGTCACTAGAGACGCCACCAGATCTATGAAGGACCTGGAGACTGAGATAGTGGACCTAGAAAGTTTGAGCGAGTCCACAGGAGATCGAGGACATATTAAGTCCTCAGTCAAAAAGAAAAGCGGCTCTCGCCGACCTGTTCGGGTTAAAGTACAAGGTGCACTGGTCAGGTCCCGATTCCAGACCATCGCGGAGATGGACCTCCTCTAGCTTCTTCTTCGGCCTGGAGAAGAGGAGGTGGGCAGGGTGAGTGATCCACTCACTGCTGACGGACGAGGGCAGCCGGTTGTGGAACCAAGCCAGATCCGAAGCGAGCGGGGTTTTACCTCCTTTATGCCAGTGAGTATAGGGAGGAGGGAGTCGACGGAGGGGCTCTGTGGGGAGCTGCCTAAGGTCTCGAGGAGACTAATGAGGAGCTCGACAGACCCATAACCCCCAAGAGCTGAAAGCTGCCCTGCTGGGAATGCAGGAGGGCGCGCCCGGCATCGACGGCCTCCCGCTGAATTTTACAAATACTGGGATGTCCTCGGAGGGACATCCTAGAAGTCTTCAACAGAGTCTGGCCTCTGGTTCCATGCCGATGTCCTGCCGGAGGCAGTGCTAACCCTGCTGCCAAAAAAAAACCCGCAGGATATCGGTAACTGGGGCCCTGTGTCTCTGCTGTGTGGGGACTACAAGCTTGTGTCCAGGGTCCTGGCCTCCAGGCTGAGGGGAGCTATGGAGCTGGTCCTCCATCGGGACCAGACCTACTGTGTGCCCGGCAGGTCCATGGTGGACAACGTCCACCTCATTCGGGTTTTGGAGGTCTCCAGCTCGTTGGGTATGGATATTGGTCTGATTTTCTAGATCAGGAAAAGGCTTTTGACCGTGTTGAACACGGCTTCCTCTGGAAAGTTCTGGGAGTTTTGGGTTCAGCGCTGGCTCATAGCTAAGATCAAGGTGTTGTACAGTAATGTTGAGAGTGCTGAAGATAAACGGCAGGCTGTGTGCTCCTTTTAGAGTGGGTGAGGGGTCCGGCAGGCTGTGCTCTGTCCGGGATGCTCTACTCTCCTCCGAGCCCTCCTCATTAAAATACGCTCTAGCCTACATGGTTTGGTTTTACCTGGTTTTAATAAGGAATGATTTTATCGGCATATGCCGGCGTTGTTGTTTTTATTAAGAATCAAAATGATGTGAACCTTTTAAATCAAATTATACAGGATTTTAGCATGGCATCGTCAGCGAGGGTGAACTGGAAGAAAAGCGAAGCCCTCGCTGTGGGAGAGTGGTGTGGTGGCCTCCCAGTTCTTCCACAAAAGCTCATATGGAAAAAGGACGGTTTTAAATATTTAGGGATTTACCTCGGAGAAAAAAACATGGTCCAGAAGAACTGGAAGGGCGTCACAGAGAAAATAGAGGGGAGCTAATCAGAACTCAGAAGCAATTTACACGCTCGTTTTACGATTTTTTACGACACGCAACTTCCAGAGTTAATCAGAACTCAGAAGCAATTTACATGCTCGTTTTACTCTTTTTTTACAACTTCCAGAGTTAATCAGAACTCAGAAGCAATTTACACGCCTGCTTTTTCGACGCAACTTCCAGAGTTTAATCAGAACTCAGAAGCAATTTACACGCTCGTTTTACGACACGCAACTTCCAGAGTTTAATCCGAACTCAGAAGCAATTTACACGCCAGTTTATTTAACGATTCCAGAGTTTAATCCGAACTCAGAAGCAATTTACACGCTCGTTTTCCGATTGTTTTTACGATACGCAACTTCCAGAGTTAATCAGAACTCAGAAGCAATTTACACGCTCGTTTTACTCTTTTAAGACACGCAACTTCCAGAGTTAATCAGAACTCAGAAGCAATTTACACGCTCGTTTTACGACACGCAACTTCCAGAGTTTAATCAGAACTCAGAAGCAATTTACACGCTCGTTTTCCGATTGTTTTTACGACACGCAACTTCCAGAATTAATCAGAACTCAGAAGCAATTTACACGCTCGTTTTACGATTTTTTACGACACGCAACTTCCAGAGTTAAACAGAACTCAGAAGCAATTTACACGCGCGTTTTACGATTTTTTTTTACGACACGCAACTTCCAGAGTTAATCAGAACTCAGAAGCAATTTACACGCTCGTTTTACAACACGCAACTTCCAGAATTTAATCACAACTCAGAAGCAATTTACACGCTCGTTTTACCTTATCACACAGTCATCAACAATGCCCTGGAACAGTTTTCCAACACACTTTTACCACTGTAAATCAAAATTTTTAGTTTTAACACACTACAATGACTATGACATTTTACTCACGCATCCTCTGGTCAAATTTGGTTTTTTACTATAACTACAATATGCAGAATTCAATTAAATAGGTTTCTGCTTACCTTTTTTTATTTGTTCAGGCCTGAGACCAGTTGAGGATGGGTGTGTAATCTGCCGATGGACTTCTCTCAGGTTCCTTGGATCTCCAGGTCCCAGACCCTAGGCGCGGGTCGGGGGAAACGCACCCCTTCGTCCAAAAATGGTCACCTTGTCACCGTTAAATCACGTCAGGGTCACCAATTTGTCGAAGGTTGGGAAAAGATGACCGGGACGGCAAAGTAAAATTCAAAACAAAGTGGATTTAATTAAGTGTGGTAGAACAAAAGTCTCAAAGACACAAAACATTTAACGTGCAGCACGGGCCTGGATGAAGTCAGCTCAAAGCATCGTTCAGTAACAGACTGGAGTTCTCCAGGAGAACATGGCTCTTTATATCTTTAAGAGCCAGCGTGATTAGATAATATAGATGGAGACGTCACTCGGTTTAATCTTTGTCCGTCTCATCGTTGGAGCTCAGGGTGGTCCCACCCTCTGGGCTCACGACAGCAGCACTGGTTGGTTAAAACAGATGGAGGTGTTCCTGGTTTAGACTTTGAACACCTTCTGATGGAGCTCAGGGTGGTCCCACCCTCTTGGCTCACGATCTTCTCGCCATCATCATAATCAGTGTGTGTGTATGTTGTTCTCCATCTAAAGCAGGAGCTGTGCAGTTTCTTTAATATAATAGAAACTAAAAAGGCATTGAAACTATCTGTTGCTTACATAAACAAATTCTTTGACGGTGACACAGGTACGGCTCTTATTTAAATCTCAATTCTACGACTGAGCAGTCAGGGTGAGGTCAGAGCCAAGGGTTGCACAGAGTTCCTGATTATCTTCCCTGTGTGGATGTGTCATCTTCTGGCCGAGGTCAAGAAGTGTTTGTCCCTACAGTATCTGTGCTTCTTATCCAGCAGTGTCAGTATGTTCCAAAACATGTGGGTGAGCTGAGTATGAGCTGTTCTCTCTGGTCAGAGCCCTAATGTCATAGAAGGACACACAGTTTGGTGCTTCGGGGCCTTAATGCAAAGCGAGGGACATGGGGTACTATGTATGCATTT
>NC_079407.1:1168801-1173801 GCF_029220125.1 Pseudoliparis swirei
AACAACTTTTTGTGAAGATATAAAATATATAAAATAAGGAATGCAATGAACGAACACGTGGACACGGTGAATACCAAACAAACAGCTTTGAAATAAACAACAACAAAAATCAACAAACAAACAGCTTTGATATAAACAACAACAACAATCAACAAACAAATAGCTTTGAAATAAACACCAATCAACAAATAAACAGCTTTAAAATAAACAACAACAACAAACAGCTTTAATGTAAACAACAACAACAATCAACAAACAAACAGCTTTAATATAAACAACAACAACAAACAAACCGCTTTAATATAAACGTCACAGAAATGGTCGATGAAGCTTTTATTGCACGTGTTTCATGATCTGAATCTGCTGCTCCCGAGAGGTCAAAGGTCGTCTCACAGCTGGCCGAGCGGCCGACTCGCCGACGCACCTCAGGAACAGTTTCATACGCTTGACCTTTGACCCCCGAAGGTCGACGAGGTGCAGGAAACGGTCAGGTGTTTGACCTTTGACCTCCCGGCAGCTGAGATGGAGGAGAGGTCACATGGTCTGAAGAGATGTTTTACAATGTTCCCAGGAGAAGGTAAGGAGGGAGGAGGCAAGGAAGGGAGGAAGGGAGGAAGGAGGAGGCAAGGGAGGAGGAGGCAAGGAAGGAGGTAGTTGTCGTAGTACTTGTACTCCCTCTGGTACTCATACATACATAATGCAGTCCTGGAATAGAGCAGAGAAGATGGTTGACCTCTGACCTCTGACCCGTGACCTCTGCCTCTCAGGAGATCGAGTCCCTGCTGGTGAACTGGAGCGGGCCGGAGCTGGCCGGGTTCGGGGAGCTGGTCCTGGAGGGCAGCTTCCGGGTCCAGAGGGTGAAGAAGGAGAGGGCCTTCTTCCTCTTCGGCACCATGCTGCTCATCGCCAAGAAGAGGCGGGGCCTGTTCGTCTACAGCACGCACATCTTCGTACGCCCGTCTGCCCTCATGCCTGTCTCTCTGTCCTCCTGTCTGTCTCTCTGTCCTCCTGTCTGTCTCTCTGTCCTCATGCCTGTCTCTCTGTCCTCATGCCTGTCTCTCTGTCCTCATGTCTGTCTCTCTGTCCTCCTGTCTGTCTCTCTGTCCTCATGCCTGTCTCTCTGTCCTCCTGTCTGTCTCTCTGTCCTCATGTCTGTCTCTCTGCCCTCATGCCTGTCTCTCTGTCCTCATGTCTGTCTCTCTGTCCTCCTGTCTGTCTCTCTGTCCTCATGTCTGTCTCTCTGTCCTCATGCCTGTCTCTCTGTCCTCCTGTCTGTCTCTCTGTCCTCATGTCTGTCTCTCTGCCCTCATGCCTGTCTCTCTGTCCTCCTGTCTGTCTCTCTGTCCTCATGTCTGTCTCTCTGTCCTCCTGTCTGTCTCTCTGTCCTCATGTCTGTCTCTCTGTCCTCCTGTCTGTCTCTCTGTCCTCATGCCTGTCTCTCTGTCCTCATGTCTGTCTCTCTGTCCTCATGCCTGTCTCTCTGTCCTCATGTATATCTCTCTGTCCTCCTGTCTGTCTCTCTGTCCTCATGTCTGTCTCTCTGTCCTCATGTATGTCTCTCTGTCCTCATGTCTGTCTATCTGTCCTCATGTCTGTCTCTATGTCCTCATGTCTGTCTCTCTGTCCTCATGTATGTCTCTCTGTCCTCCTGTCTGTCTCTCTGTCATCATGTCTGTCTCTCTGTCCTCATGTCTGTCTCTCTGTCCTCATGTCTGTCTCTCTGTCCTCCTGTCTGTCTCTCTGTCCTCATGTCTGTCTCTCTGTCATCATGTATGTCTCTCTGTCCTCATGTCTGTCTCTCTGTCATCATGTCTGTCTCTCTGTCCTCATGTCTGTCTCTCTGTCATCATGTCTGTCTCTCTGTCCTCATGTCTGTCTCTCTGTCCTCATGTCTGTCCTCCTGTCTCTCTCTCTGTCCTCATGTCTGTCTCTCTGTCCTCCTGTCTGTCTCTCTGTCCTCATGTCTGTCTCTCTGTCCTCCTGTCTGTCTCTCTGTCCTCATGTCTGTCCTCCTGTCTGTCTCTCTGTCCTCATGTCTGTCCTCCTGTCTGTCTCTCTGTCCTCCTGTATGTCTCTCTGTCCTCATGTCTGTCTCTCTGTCCTCCTGTCTGTCTCTCTGTCCTCATGTCTGTCCTCCTGTCTGTCTCTCTGTCCTCCTGTCTGTCTCTATGTCCTCATGTCTGTCTCTCTGTCCTCATGTCTGTCTCTCTGTCCTCATGTCTGTCTCTCTGTCCTCCTGTCTGTCTCTATGTCCTCATGTATGTCTCTCTGTCCTCCTGTCTGTCTCTCTGTCCTCATGTCTGTCTCTCTGTCCTCATGCCTGTCTCTCTGTCCTCATGTCTGTCTCTCTGTCCTCATGTCTGTCTCTCTGTCCTCATGTCTGTCTCTCTGTCCTCATGCCTGTCTCTCTGTCCTCATGCCTGTCTCTCTGTCCTCCTGTCTGTCTCTCTGTCCTCATGCCTGTCTCTCTGACCTCATGCCTGTCTCTCTGTCCTCATGCCTGTCTCTCTGTCCTCCTGTCTGTCTCTCTGTCCTCCTGTCTGTCTCTCTGTCCTCATGCCTGTCTCTCTGTCCTCATGCCTGTCTCTCTGTCCTCCTGTCTGTCTCTCTGTCCTCATGCCTGTCTCTCTGTCCTCCTGTCCGTCTCTCTGTCATCATGCCTGTCTCTCTGTCCTCCTGTCTGTCTCTCTGTCCTCATGTCTGTCTCTCTGTCCTCATGCCTGTCTCTCTGTCCTCCTGTATGTCTCTCTGTCCTCATGTCTGTCTCTCTGTCCTCATGTCTGTCTCTCTGTCCTCATGTCTGTCTCTCTGTCCTCCTGTCTGTCTCTCTGTACTCATGTATGTCTCTCTGTCCTCCTGTCTGTCTCTCTGTCCTCATGTCTGTCTCTCTGTCCTCATGCCTGTCTCTCTGTCCTCCTGTCTGTCTCTCTGTCCTCATGTCTGTCTCTCTGTCCTCATGTCTGTCTCTCTGTCCTCCTGTCTGTCTCTCTGTCCTCATGTCTGTCTCTCTGTCCTCCTGTCTGTCTCTCTGTCCTCATGTCTGTCTCTCTGTCCTCATGCCTGTCTCTCTGTCCTCCTGTCTGTCTCTCTGTCCTCATGCCTGTCTCTCTGTCCTCCTGTCTGTCTCTCTGTCCTCATGCCTGTCTCTCTGTCCTCCTGTCTGTCTCTCTGTCCTCATGTCTGTCTCTCTGTCCTCATGCCTGTCTCTCTGTCCTCCTGTCTGTCTCTCTGTCCTCATGTCTGTCTCTCTGTCCTCATGTCTGTCTCTCTGTCCTCATGCATGTCTCTGTCCTCATGTCTGTCTCTCTGTCCTCATGTCTGTCTCTCTGTCCTCATGTCTGTCTCTCTGTCCTCATGTCTGTCTCTCTGTCCTCATGTCTCTGTCCTCATGTCTCTGTCCTCATGTCTCTGTCCTCATGTCTGTCTCTCTGTCCTCCTGTCTGTCTCTCTGTCCTCATGCCTGTCTCTCTGTCCTCATGTCTGTCTCTCTGTCCTCATGTCTGTCTCTCTGTCCTCCTGTCTGTCTCTCTGTCCGCATGTCTGTCTCTCTGTCCTCATGCATGTCTCTGTCCTCATGTCTGTCTCTCTGTCCTCATGTCTGTCTCTCTGTCCTCATGTCTGTCTCTCTGTCCTCATGCCTGTCTCTCTGTACTCCTGTCTGTCTCTCTGTCCTCATGTCTGTCTCTCTGTCCTCCTGTCTGTCTCTCTGTCCTCATGTCTGTCTCTCTGTCATCATGCCTGTCTCTCTGTCCTCCTGTCTGTCTCTCTGTCCTCATGTCTGTCTCTCTGTCCTCATGTCTGTCTCTCTGTCCTCCTGTCTGTCTCTCTGTCCTCATGTCTGTCTCTCTGTCCTCATGTCTGTCTCTCTGTCCTCCTGTCTGTCTCTCTGTCCTCCTGTCTGTCTCTCTGTCATCATGTCTGTCTCTCTGTCCTCCTGTCTGTCTCTCTGTCCTCATGTCTGTCTCTCTGTCCTCATGCCTGTCTCTCTGTCCTCCTGTCTGTCTCTCTGTCCTCATGTCTGTCTCTCTGTCCTCATGTCTGTCTCTCTGTCCTCCTGTCTGTCTCTCTGTCCTCATGCCTGTCTCTCTGTCCTCCTGTCTGTCTCTCTGTCCTCATGTCTGTCTCTCTGTCCTCCTGTCTGTCTCTCTGTCCTCATGCCTGTCTCTCTGTCCTCTCTGCAGTGCTGTAATCTGCTGCTGGTGGAGACTCTGAAGGATTCTCTGTGCTTCAAAGTTTCCGATCAGACGATTCCCAAACAGCAGCACGTCGTCCAGGTGAGACATCAAGGGGTCTAGTCTGAGACTCTGGGCCCTCACAGGGACTAGTCTGAGACTCTGGGCCCTCACAGGGACTAGTCTGAGACTCTGGTCCCTCACAGGGTCTAGTCTGAGACTCTGGTACCTCACAGGGTCTAGTCTGAGACTCTGGTCCCTCACGGGGTCTAGTCTGAGACTCTGGGCCCTCACAGGGTCTAGTCTGAGACTCTGGTCCATCACAGGGTCTAGTCTGAGACTCTGGGCCCTCACAGGGTCTAGTCTGAGACTCTGGGCCCTCACAGGGTGTAGTCTGAGACTCTGGTCCCTCACAGGGTCTAGTCTGAGACTCTGGTACCTCACAGGGTCTAGTCTGAGACTCTGATCCCTCACGGGGTCTAGTCTGAGACTCTGGGCCCTCACAGGGTGTAGTCTGAGACTCTGGTCCCTCACAGGGTCCGGTCTGAGACTCTGGTCCATCACAGGGTCTAGTCTGAGACTCTGGGCCCTCACAGGGTCTAGTCTGAGACTCTGGGCCCTCACAGGGTCCGGTCTGAGACTTTGGTCCATCACAGGGTCTAGTCTGAGACTCTGGTCCCTCACAGGGTCTAGTCTGAGACTCTGGTCCCTCACAGGGTCCGGTCTGAGACTTTGGTCCATCACAGGGTCTAGTCTGAGACTCTGGGCCCTCACAGGGTCCGGTCTGAGACTCTGGTCCATCACAGGGTCTAGTCTGAGACTCTGGTC
>NC_079407.1:1178801-1241301 GCF_029220125.1 Pseudoliparis swirei
ACACCCACACATACTCACCTGTTGAGGTTCACAGCCTGCTCCTATTTATACCAGAGTGGTTACAGACGACAGGGACCGGGTCTAGGACTAGAACCAGAGGCTCTAAGATGAGGGTCTGGTCTGCTTTGTCCCCCCAGAGCCTCCAGAGCTGCTCATGTACACGCCGGACAAGTCCAGGAAGAGTCTGCCGTCGCTGCTGGAGGGAAACCTGCCATACCGCCGCAGCCGGAGGCAGTCAGGTAGACCGGGGGGTCTGTGAGGGGTCCATGGGGCCCTGTGAGGGGGCCATGGGGCCCTGTGTGGTCCATGGGGCCCTGTGTGGTCCATGGGGCTCTGTGAGGGGTCCATGGGGCCCTGTGTGGTCCATGGGGCTCTGTGAGGGGTCCATGGGGCTCTGTGAGGGGTCCATGGGGCTCTGTGAGGGGTCCATGGGGCTCTGTGTGGTCCATGGGGCTCTGTGAGGGGTCCATGGGGCCCTGTGAGGGGTCCATGGGGCTCTGTGAGGGGTCCATGGGGCCCTGTGTGGTCCATGGGGCTCTGTGAGGGGTCCATGGGGCCCTGTGTGGTCCATGGGGCTCTGTGAGGGGTCCATAGGGGCCCTGTGGTCCATGGGGCTCTGTGAGGGGTCCATGGGGCTCTGTGAGGGGTCCATGGGGCTCTGTGAGGGGTCCATGGGGCTCTGTGAGGGGTCCATGGGGCCCTGTGAGGGGTCCATGGGGACCTGTGAGGGGTCCATGGGGACCTGTGAGGGGTCCATGGGGCCCTGTGTGGTCCATGGGGCTCTGTGAGGGGTCCATGGGGCCCTGTGAGGGGTCCATGGGGCCCTGTGTGGTCCATGGGGCTCTGTGAGGGGTCCATGGGGCCCTGTGTGGTCCATGGGGCTCTGTGAGGGGTCCATGGGGCTCTGTGAGGGGTCCATGGGGCTCTGTGAGGGGTCCATGGGGCTCTGTGTGGTCCATGGGGCTCTGTGAGGGGTCCATGGGGCCCTGTGAGGGGTCCATGGGGCTCTGTGAGGGGTCCATGGGGCTCTGTGAGGGGTCCATGGGGCCCTGTGTGGTCCATGGGGCTCTGTGAGGGGTCCATGGGGCCCTGTGTGGTCCATGGGGCTCTGTGAGGGGTCCATGGGGCTCTGTGAGGGGTCCATGGGGCTCTGTGAGGGGTCCATGGGGCCCTGTGTGGGGTCCATGGGGCTCTGTGAGGGGTCCATGGGGCCCTGTGTGGTCCATGGGGCTCTGTGAGGGGTCCATGGGGCCCTGTGAGGGGTCCATGGGGCTCTGTGAGGGGTCCATGGGGCCCTGTGTGGGGTCCATGGGGCTCTGTGAGGGGTCCATGGGGCCCTGTGAGGGGTCCATGGGGACCTGTGAGGGGTCCATGGGGACCTGTGAGGGGTCCATGGGGCCCTGTGTGGTCCATGGGGCTCTGTGAGGGGTCCATGGGGCCCTGTGAGGGGTCCATGGGGCCCTGTGAGGGGTCCATGGGGCTCTGTGAGGGGTCCATGGGGCCCTGTGAGGGGTCCATGGGGCCCTGTGAGGAACATTCCTAGCTCCTGGCGTTCAGGATCAGTCGCCTCCACGATGACGTGATGATGAACTCTTTCTCTTCCAGCTCCAGCCAAAGACATCCAGGCAGCGCTTCATCCAAACGGTGAGAGAGTGAAACACTGAGTCAGGAGGTGGATCCTCGGGGTTCTCCGGCCTCTCATTGGCTGCTGGGCACGTCCATCGTTCAAAGGACTGATCAATACTGTTTATTAATTGTTTAAAGCAGTAAGAGGAGCTGCTTCAGAAATGATGTTGTTCTGTGGAAACCCAACATCAATAACATCTCTCCTTCTTCTCCTCCTCCTCCTCCTCCTTCTCCTCCTTCTCTTTCTCCTTCTCCTCCTCCTTCTCCTCCTCCTTCTCCTGCCAACTGTGGAATCCTGCAGCTCTGAAGGTGAGAAAGTTTCAAAATCACATTCCTAAATAATTAACGCCACAATAAAGCACATTTCACCATCATAGTGTTTCTGGTGAGCGTGAGTGGGAGGCGTGTCCTCGTGAGCAGGAGGTCATGTAGGGAGGTGCTCTGTGGGATGAGGAGGTGAGGACTGACGTGTTGCTGTGTTTCTGCTCTGAAGTCCTCCGTCATGAAGGTGGAGGCCGAGAGGACAACACAGCGGAGACCGGACCGAGAGGAGGAGGTACCTTCAAGCTGCATTCTCCCTCCTGACCACCGGGGGGCGACTCCTCTGGTTGTATAGAAGTCTATGTTCATGTGTTAGAGCTGCATTCTCTCACCAGACCACTAGGGGGCGACTCCTCTGGTTGTATAGAAGTATATGTTCATGTGTTAGAGCTGCATTCTCTCTCTTGACAACCAGGGGGCGACTCATCTGGTTGTATAGAAGTCTCTGCTTCATGTGTTAAAGCTGCATTCTCTCTCCTGACCACTAGGGAGCAACTCCTCTGGTTGTATAGAAGTCTATGCTTCATGTGCTAAAGCTGCATTCTCTCTCCTGACCACCAGGCGACTCCTCTGGTTGTATAGAAGTCTATGCTTCATGTGTTAACGCTGCATTCTCTCTCCTGACCACCAGGGGGCGACTCCTCTGGTTGTATAGAAGTCTATGCTTCATGTGTTAACGCTGCATTCTCTCTCCTGACCACCAGGGGGCGACTCCTCTGGTTGTATAGAAGTCTATGCTTCATGTGTTAATGCTGCATTCTCTCTCCTGACCACTACTACTACTTTATTTGAGGATATAAAACATGACAATGAATCTAAATGTGCTCTTTTCCATCCTGTTCCGAATGAGGAGGAAGAGGATGAGGAGGAGTTGACCCCCCTCGGCCCTCCGGCCATGCTGTCCATCACCGAAGAGATCCTGGAGTTCATCAACCAGAGCAGAGCCAGAGACGGACTCAGCGCCATCCACGCCGGCACGGTGAGAAAACCCTTAATACACTGTAATATACTGTAATACACTGTAATATACTGTAATACACTGTAATACACTGTAATATACTGTAATATACTGTAATACACTGAAATACACTGTAATACAATGTAATATACTGTAATACACTGTAATACACTGTAATATACTGTAATACACTGTAATACACTGTAATATACTGTAATATACTGTAATACACTGAAATACACTGTAATACACTGTAATATACTGTAATACACTGTAATACACTGTAATATACTGTAATACACTGTAATACACTGTAATACACTGTAATACACTGCAATACACTGCAATATACTGCAATACACTGTAATACACTGTAATATACTGTAATATACTGTAATACACTGTAATACACTGTAATATACTGTAATACACTGTAATACACTGTAATACACTGTAATACACTGCAATACACTGTAATACACTGCAATACACTGCAATACACTGCAATACACTGCAATACACTGTAATACACTGTAATATACTGTAATATACTGTAATACACTGTAATATACTGAAATACACTGAAATACACTGTAATACACTGTAATACACTGTAATATACTGTAATACACTGTAATACACTGTAATATACTGTAATACACTGTAATGCACTGTAATACACTGTAATATACTGTAATACACTGTAATATACTGTAATATACTGTAATATACTGTAATACACTGTAATACACTGTAATACACTGTAATACACTGTAATACACTGTAATACACTGTAATACACTGTAATACACTGTAATATACTGTAATACACTGTAATATACTGTAATATACTGTAATACACTGTAATATACTGTAATATACTGTAATACACTGTAATACACTGTAATACACTGTAATACACTGTAATACACGGTAATATACTGTAATACACTGTAATATACTGCAATAATCTGTAATATCTCATTATCTTACTTATCTTTAGGAGCAGGAGCCGGATCAGCCCAAAGAGGGTCCGCCTCCGTGTTTCCAGACCAACTTCACCTGCCCCCTGCCCCCGGTCGCCTGCCCCTCCAGTCCAGAACAAACACCCACAATGCACCAGGAGCAGGAAACAGACCGAAGGCCGCCTGGTGGCCCTGGAGAGGAAAGTGGTCTCGGAGATGAGAGGACGGCGAAGGAAGTCCAGGAAATTCAAGATGCTGCAAGTAAAGTGGAGAAGGGAGTGGAGGTGGGTGGAGGAGGAGGAGGAGGAGAGGAAGAAGAGGAGAAAACAAAGGATGAAGGAGAGATCGTCACACATGCATCAGATCTTCATCCCTCCCTCTCTGCAGAGGAAGAAAGAACGAGTTGTGAGTCGCCCAGAGAAGAGGCGAGCACTGAAACCACCACTCCCTCCCCCAATCCAGATCCGCCTCACCCCCCCGCCCAGAGAGGCCCGCCACGAGGCACCCACCTCACCAAGAGAGACAAGAAGATCATCCAAAAGATCCGGAGCTACTACGAGGCGGCAGCCGGGGAGGAAGAGGAGGAGCAGGAGGAGGAACAAGGAGACGGAGGGTCACAGAGAAAGAGAGGCAGTTCCTCTCAAATCCCATCGGGCTTGGTGAAGGAGTCGGCGTCACGCTATGACGTGAGCGGCCACCAGGGGGAGCCAGAGAGCGGACCGTGCCAGAGTGACACCACGGAAGGGACGGACGGAGACATCGATCCAGAGACGTCCGTCTTCACTCAGCATGCAGAGAACGACGTACGGGACGAGGAGCCGATCCACGGCCTGGAGGTCGATGCAGGAGGTCAAACCTCCGCCCCGATTCAGGACATGGGGACTCCGAACCAGGAGACTCCGAACCAGGAGACCCCAAACCAGGGGACTCCGAACCAGGAGACCCTGAACCAGGAGACCCCGAGCCAGGGGACTCCGAACCAGGAGACCCCGAACCAGGGGACTCCGAACCAGGGGACTCCGAACCAGGAGACCCTACAGTTGAACCGTCCTGTTGAAGAAAAAGATGAGATTTTGGGCAAAAATGGGAAAGTCTTCAGAGGACCCTCGGAGGAAGTTTTGGAGGAGCAGCAGACGAGTGTCTTGGCTACCGGAGAACCCAGAGGAGAACCCGGAGCAGAACCCTATACTACCAGACCCTACAGCTGCACAGATGAACCAATCAAATGCAGTGCTGGAAATCTAGTTGCTATGAACGGGCACGAACCGAACCGAACCGGACGAGCAGAACCGAATGGAAGCCACAAGGAGACGCCTACTCCGGTGCCAGCTACTGAACAATGTCTAGGAACTGAGGCTGACGCTCAGTCCACTTGGACTACAACCAAACACAGAGACCTAGAAAGAACCAGCGAGAACCTTGAAGGTCTTCCCACTCAGATGAAAGTGGGTCGATGGTCCCGCCACTCAAGGATCGTCACCGCCAACAGGGTCTTGTTTAAGGGCATGGGGTCGGACGTAGCCGGTATCGGGTTATTTGAGACCGGCCCCGTGGTGGACCCCATACTGATGGAAAACTCAGAGCGGATTCTGAGCAAGGTCCAAACGTTGGCCTGCATGTACAGCGCCAAAGCCAGAACCATGAAGGTCCCACTGCAGCAGAAACGAGCCGGCAATGTATGGAACCAATCAGGGGGCTCAGGTAGATCTGGACCCACCTCAGGTAGACTGTCTGGATACCCAACGCAGACCCAGACCGAAGGCCATTTGATTCCATTTCCGACTCAAATGCAGAACCCGACTAAGTACCGGCAGCAAACACAATACCGAGAGGTAGTCGGTCAATCGGAGACCCGCTCGGAAGCCAAATGTGGAACCCAAACTCACTCCGAGACCAAAGTCCAGAGCCAAACTAGAAACCAGATGTGGAGTCAGACACATTACCAGAACCAGAACCAGATCAAGACTTACAGGCTGAACCAAACCACAAGACAAGAGGACCGGAGGACCCAGGAGGAGAGGACGGAGAGCCGAGCCGAGATCCTGACCAACGGTACGTCTTCAAAGGCACGGCGACTTGTTTCCTGTTCTTCAGTCGTGACTGAACGCCACCGCGGAGCTGAGTCTGTGGTCGATGTCGTGAAGCTGGAGCGACGCTCGCCAGGAAATTATGTTATCGTGATCACATGATAGGTACAATTATACCTCCTGACCACCAGGGGGCGACTCCTCTGGTTGTATTGAAGTCTATGCTTCATGTGTTAAAGATGCATTCTCTCTCCTGACCACCAGGGGGCGACTCCTCTGGTTGTATAGAAGTCTATATGATGACTCTACTGGATTCATTCCCTCAGTAAACATTGTAAGCATGAGTTCTCTCTTCTAGACCCCCCCGGTGATCCTCTGCCCGGCGCCCATGAGCAACCGGCGTCTCACCGCCAGACCAACGGAGTCCGGCTCTCCAGACCCAGAGACTTCATCTGTGCCTTCCAGACCCCCAGCTCTCCTGGGGAGAGTCCACCCGGCCTCCTCCGCGGGGTCACCGGAACCCGACCCGAGGACCGGGCCGCCGGGCCGAGCCCACTGACGTCAACCGGGAACCTGGACTGTAGAGCCCCGGGGCTCAGGGAGGTCTGCTCCACGGCGAGAGGAGGAGCCCCGAAACCCACCGGGGTGATTTATTCAGGAAGTAAAGAGAGAGAGAAAAGAGCGAGGTGAGTTTTTTTGGTTTTTTTCCAAAGGCCCGAACCCCTTTTTATTCTTTGGTTTTGTTTTTTTTTTTTTTCCTTTTTTTTTTTTTTTGGCCCCTTTTTCGGTTGGGGTTTTTCCCCCCCTTTCAGCCGGGGGTTTTAAAACCCCCCCCCAAGAACTGGCCATTTTTTTTTGGCGTTCTTTTAAAAGGGGTCCCGAAAAAAGTTTTTTGGGGAAAATATAAAAACCAAAAATTTAAAACACAGTTTTTTAAATTTTGAAAAAACCTTTAAAAAAAAGGGGTCAAAATAAAAAAGGGAAAAGGGTTTCCCCAAACAAAAAAGTTTTTGGTAAAAAAAACCTTTTTTATTACCGTCCAAAGCGGCCCCAAAAAATCATAATTTTTAATCCCACAAAAACCAAGGAAAGAGTTTATTACAATCCTGTAAGTCAGTGGTTTTTAAGTTTCCCTTTTTTCCAGTGGCTTGTGCCTTATTTTAGGTTTTTCCAGGGTTTTCTTTTAAAGGTCGATCTTTCCAAATTTGAATGTTCCCTCTTTTGTTACTGTGGAAAAGGAGTTCCCTGAGCCAATCCACCAGATCCTTAGATAAATAACAGGATCCAGAAGCCAAACAGCCACAAAAGATCCTTTAATATTTTTGACCCAACAGATGAAAACCTAGCAATTTTCCAATCATTCACTCGAACCTAAAGTACTAAAAAAAAGTAGGGGAATAAGAGTAAACATAATATAGAAGAACACGGTGAGTGGGAAACGGAAGAACGAGTTTTTGGGGAAAGGGTATTAGACAAGTTGGCTGGGTCCAGGCTCTTTTTTGTGCTCTCAGGGTTCTTCGATCCCTGCCGTTTGAACCCCAAAAATTGGGTTTTCCCCTTGGTGGGACACTTACCCCGAGGCCCATGACCCGATCCGGTTTGGTTCAGGACCCGGCCGGACCAGGGAGGGGGACCTCGGCCTCATAAAGGAATCCCACGGTCCTTTCTTTAGACAATCAAAAACCATGGCAAGATTCCACCAGAGAGAGTAACGATCCGTGAGCCCGGGACCTAAGAGTAAAGGTACAAGGAGAGAAAGCGTCAAGAATGAGGGAATAAAAGGCCTAGAGGTAAGCCCCAGGTATTTAGTTTCGGAGGCGATCTTTTCCTAAACTAAAACTTATACCAAAGAAAGGGTGAGACCCAACAAAACCAAAAGATTCCCCCTTAACTAAATCTGCAGACCGAAGAAAACCCATACGTCCGTGGTTCTCCTAATGGTCCTGGCCCCCAGGGTCCCCTGCCGGTCGGGATCCCCTCCAAGGTCTCGGCTACCCCGGGCTAGCGAGTCCCTCCCGTCCCCTGAGCCCGCCCCCAGCCCACCCAGTAAGGGGTTCAACAGGTCTTGAGCCAACCCCCCAAAGTCGCAAGTCCATCCTCCCTGGCAGGGTCAGGCCAGGGCCAACAACAGAGGACTTGATTCCTCCTGGAGTTAAGGAGTCCCTCCTACCTTGAAGCCGGGTTTTGGTCCCCACCGATCCAGCGGGCCTCCAGGTCACGTGGTCCCTCCACCAGGCCCGGGTGGCTCTCACCAACGGTCCTCCACCTAGAGGTTCCTTCCAGATCCTAGTAAGACCCCTTACCAGTGGTCCCACCATCGTGGAGTCACCCACCAGAGGCGAGGCCTCAGGCCGTAGGTCATCACACGACCGGGACAACGGGGGCCGTTATCTTGACGGGAAACCCCATTCACAGTTCCAACCACACAGACCGGGTCCTCCACACGACCAGTAGAGTCCACCACCAGAGTCCAGTGGTCCACATCCACACAGACCGAGAGCCCACTCCACAGACAGTGGTCCTCCACCGAGCGTGAGCCCCTCCACCGAGTCGTGAGTCCTCCACCGACCCAGGAGTCCTCCGAGTCCGCGTCCCTCCACCGAGCCGTAGAGTCCACCCACACGAGCCGTAGAGTCACTCCACCGAGCCGTGGTCCTCCACCTGACGTGGTCCTCCACCTGACGTGGTCCCTCCACCTTGCCGGGGCCCTCCCCCTTGACGTGGTCCTCCACCTTGAAGTGCTCCTCCACCTTGGCGTGGTCCTCCCCCTTGGCGTGGTCCTCCACCTTGAAGTGGTCCTCCACCTTGACGTGGTCCTCCACCTTGACGTGGTCCTCCACCTTGACGTGGTCCTCCACCTTGACGTGGTCCTCCACCTGACGTGGTCCTCCACCTTGGCGTGGTCCTCCACCTTGACGTGGTCCTCCACCTGACGTGGTCCTCCACCTGACGTGGTCCTCCACCTTCACGTGGTCCTCCACCTTGACGTGGTCCTCCACCTTGACGTGGTCCTCCATCTTGACGTGGTCCTCCACCTTGAAGTGGTCCTCCACCTTGACGTGGTCCTCCACCTTGACGTGGTCCTCCACCTTGACGTGGTCCTCCATCTTGACGTGGTCCTCCACCTTGGTGGTCTCCACCTTGACGTGGTCCTCCACCTTGACGTGGTCCTCCACCTGACGTGGCCCCCCACCTTGACGTGGTCCTCCACCTTGACGTGGTCCTCCACCTTGACGCGGGTCCTCCATCTTGACGTGGTCTCCACCTTGACGTGGTCCTCCACCTTGACGTGGTCCTCCACCTTGACGTGGTCCTCCACCTTGACGTGGTCCTCCACCTTGGCGTGGTCCTCCACCTTGACGTGGTCCTCCACCTTGATATGGTCCTCCACCTTGACGTGGTCCTCCACCTTGGCGTGGTCCTCCACCTTGACGTGGTCCTCCACCTTGACGTGGTCCTCCACCTTGACGTGGTCCTCCACCTGACGTGGTCCTCCATCTTGACGTGGTCCTCCACCTTGACGTGGTCCTCCACCTTGACGTGGTCCTCCACCTTGACGTGGTCCTCCACCTTGACGTGGTCCTCCACCTTGACGTGGTCCTCCACCTTGGCGTGGTCCTCCACCTTGACGTGGTCCTCCACCTTGACGTGGTCCTCCACCTTGAGTGGTCCTCCACCTTGTCGTGGTCCTCCACCTTGACGTGGTCCTCCACCTTGGCGTGGTCCTCCACCTTGACGTGGTCCTCCACCTTGACGTGGTCCTCCACCTTGACGTGGTCCTCCACCTTGACGTGGTCCTCCACCTTCACGTGGTCCCCTCCACCTTGACGTGGTCCTCCACCTGACGTGGTCCTCCACCTTGAGTGGTCCTCCACCTTGACCGGGTCCTCCACCTTGGCGTGGTCCTCCACCTTGACGTGGTCCTCCACCTTGACGTGGTCCTCCACCTTGTGGTTCTCCTCCACCTTGAGGTCCTCCACTTGATGTCTCCACCTTGACGTGGTCCTCCACCTGACGTGGTCCTCCACCTCACTGGTCTCCCACCTTGGCGTGGTCCTCCACCTTCCGTGGTCCTCCACCTTCTAGGAGTCTCCACCCAGCTGGTCTCCTCCTCTGTCCCTCACCTTGGCCTGGACCGCTCCTTCTTCCCTCCTCTCCTTCCTCCTCATCTTCTTGGTCTCCACCACCCTCCACACTTCCTCTTTAAACGGGGACTCTGAGGTTCTCCTCCTCTTCCATCTCCTCACTGTCTGACAGCCTCACCCTGCTGGCCTGTGACCGCCTCCCCTCTCCCTCCTCACCTTGTTGGACTGGACCAGTGCCCTCCTCTTCCTCCCTCCACCCTGCTGTCCTGTGGCACCCCATCTCTGCCAGCTCTCCTCCTCATCTTGCTGGGGCCTCCAGTTCCTGCCTCCCCCTCCTCCCCTTCCATCTCCTCACCTGCAGTCCCTGGTGGCCTCCCCCTCTCCTCCTCACCCTGCTGTGCACCCCCCTGCCTCCTCCACAACCTGCTGGCTCCCCCATCTCTGCCAGCTCTCCTCTTCATCCTGCTGGGAGCCTCCCCTGCTGGTGTTCTGCTCAGCAGCTCTCCACCGGTGGCAGTCCCTGGCTATGTGCCCCTCTCCACCCTGATGAAGCACCTCCCGCCTGAGGAGATGTAGATGGGTAGTTGTGCCCGGCCACCCTGATGAACACCGGAGGCGGGCTCTCCACCCTGATGAACACCGAGGCGGAGGCTCCACCCTGATGAACACCCGGGCGGAGCTCTCCACCCTGATGAACACCTGGAGGCGGAGCTCTCCACCTGATGAACACCTGGAGGCGAGCTCCACCCTGATGAACACCGGAGGCGGGCTCTCCCACCTGATGAACACCTGGAGGCGGGCTCTCCACCCTGATGAACACCCGGAGGCGGGCTCTCCACCCTGATGAACACCGGGCGGAGCTCTTCTCCCCTGTTGTTCAGGATCATGGAAGATGCCTCCGGTGGGACCACACTGCCTCATCCGGGAGGACTTCACCCTGAGGATCTTCCTCAACTTGGGACACCACCTTCCCGTGCTTCACCAGCTCCTTTAAGATCACCTCCTCTTGTATAAAGGAGGCACGTTAGTACGGTGACCCGAACCGACGGTGTGGCCAGCGGCGCCACCGGCACATACATGCCTCTGATGACCCGACACCACCACCTCGTTCACTTTCTCCACGCTGTCTAGAACCAGCACCACCGCTCCGTTCATACGGGCAGCGGACCTCACGCAGCCGTCACGACCACGTCGCCCACTGCCAGCCCCACCTCCTCCTCCTCCTCCGAGCACGGGAAACTCGGCGCCACTCGAATGCCGTGTGCCCGCGTGAGGAAGCTCATGTCCTCCATGATGCTAGCTCCCCGCTAGCTCCCGTTTCCCTGCCCCGGGTTAGCCCCCCGCTGCGCTTCGCTAACGCTCACACAGACACACAAACAAAACCCTCCGTGAACTCACACACTCACACAGACAGTCGGGTGAACCCACAGACACTCACAGCAAACATACCTGTTAACCCAGTCACTCTTTAGCGTGGAAAACCACCTTCAAACCAACACAGTGCTCCTCTGCTCCACAGACACACATCCTCTCACGCTGAGAGAGAGAGAGAGAGAGAGAGACAGAGAGAGAGAGGGAGAGAGAGAGGGAGAGAGAGAGGGAGAGAGGGGGGGAGAGAGAGGGAGGGAGAGAGACAGAGAGAGAGACAGAGACAGAGAGAGAGGGGAGAGAGAGGAGAGAGAGGGAGGGAGCGAGAGAGAGAGAGAGAGATAGAGGGAGAGAGGAGAGAGAGAGAGAGAGAGGAGAGAGATAGAGGGAGAGAGAGAGAGGAGAGAGAGAGAGAGAGAGAGAGAGAGAGAGAGGGGAGAGAGGGAGAGAGAGAGAGAGAGATTGTCTAGGTGTCTTTATTTTTCATTCAGGCTTTAGTTACATTGTTAATCCAAAAACTTACAAAACTAAATCATCCAAATACAAACAAACAAAACCAAGAAAACATTAGTAAAGAAACAAGTCATAAGTTCATCAACAGAGCGTCTCCTCTGACTCAACACAGGACGTCCTTTAGCGCCCACACATTCACTAACGTCAGTCTGTGACATAGACATGTCTGATGCCTCTCTGGACAGCCCCCCCCCCCCACCAAGTGGAAAAAAGAAAACCCTGATCAACACGATTAAAGGCCTTTTCTTGATCAAATGATATTACACACACATCAATATCATACAGTTTACAAATAATTAATAAATCTTTCATGAGAAACCAGTTGTCCATGATGGATCTGTCTCTGTGGATGATCGTCTCTAGAAGCTTCTTCAGACGGTTGGCGAGCAGCCTGCACAGAAGTGTCTGTCTGTCAGACCAGCCCACCGTCTGCAGTGTTCAGGCCCCTTGTTTGGGGAGCAGAGCTGCATGTCGACATGTCGTGGGCAGCGGGCCTGTCCCTGAACGCCCCGCAGCTCCTCCCACAGGTCGGCTCCCAAACACCTCCGGAAGTGCTCACAGAAATCTGCAGGCACGTCCAGTCCAGGAGCTCCATCAGCAGCCCTCTGACCCCCAGCAGCGGTCAGCTCCTCCCATCCAGGAGCTCCATCAGCAGCCCTCTGACCCCCAGCAGCGGTCAGCTCCTCCCGTCCAGGAGCTCCATCAGCAGCCCTCTGACCCCCAGCAGCGGTCGGCTCCTCCAGGGTGACGCACTCTCCTCGGGGCCCAGCTGAGGAGGGTCTCCAAGCAGCTCATCAACGCTCTCATTCCTGAAGATGGCGCCGCAGAAGCTCACGGCCTGCCGTCTCACTTCCACCGGGTCAGTCGTCATCTCACCATCAGGGAAGCAAACCATTTGTTTGGTCCGAGACGGACCACCAGACTGGAGGAGGAGGAAGGAGGAGCCACCATGTCCCCAACACCGGGAACCTCCCCTGACCACAGCTCGTTCGTGTGAAGATGAACAGAGTTGTTCTTTGTTCCGTTGAAGCCGATGCCCAAAGACCCAACCTCACCTTGTGCACCAAACATGAAGAGGAAACGTGAAGTAGAAAATCAACAGTACCAGAAAAAACTAAAGTGCAGCACATTCATGACCGCTTCACTTAGTTCTCCTCTTCTGAGCCTTTCTTCTCACACGTGCTTCCTGATAGCAGTCATATACTTTTTAAGACGGTAGTGTTTCTTCTCGTCTAACGTCTGCACACCAACTTTTTTCTGTATTTTTAAAACACTTTCCATAAATTTGTGTGCATCTGAAAAGTGATCTAGAACATTTACAGTTTGCCCAAAGTTCTCATCCAGGAAGTTAACGATGTCCTCCAGCTTGTAGAGATCTCCATCTAAGCCTGGGACCCGGAGAGAGTCTGCAGAGGCACATCTCTGGTCCTCCTCCTCCTCCACCACACAGCCCTCCCCCCCCTCCTCCATCTCCTCCTCCACCACAGGCCTCTCTCTCCTCCTCTCTCCTCCTCCACCACAGGCCTCTCCTCTCTCCTCCACCTCCTCCTCCACCACACAGGCCTCTCCTCTCTCCTCCATCTCCTCCTCCACCACACAGGCCTCTCCTCTCTCCTCCATCTCCTCCTCCACCACACAGGCCTCTCCTCTCTCCTCCATCTCCTCCTCCACCACACAGGCCTCTCCTCTCTCCTCCATCTCCTCCTCCACCACACAGGCCTCTCCTCCATCTCCTCCTCCACCACAGGCCTCTCCTCTCTCCTCCATCTCCTCCTCCACCACACAGGCCTCTCCTCTCTCCTCCATCTCCTCCTCCACCACACAGGCCTCTCTCTCCTCCATCATCTCCTCCACCACAGGCCTCTCCTCTCTCCTCCATCTCCTCCTCCACCACACAGGCCTCTCCTCTCCTCCATCTCCTCCTCCACCACACAGGCCTCCTCTCTCCTCCACCTCCTCCTCCACCACACAGGCCTCTCCTCTCCTCCATCTCCTCCTCCACCACACAGGCCTCTCTCTCCTCCATCTCCTCCTCCACCACAGGCCTCTCCTCTCTCCTCCACCTCCTCCTCCACATCACAGGCCTCTCCTCTCTCCTCCATCTCCTCCTCCACCACACAGGCCTCTCTCTCCTCCATCTCCTCCTCCACCACACAGGCCTCTCTCTCTCCTCCACCTCCTCCTCCACCACACAGGCCTCTCTCTCCTCCATCTCCTCCTCCACCACACAGGCCTCTCCTCCCTCCTCCTCCTCCTCCTCCTCCACCACACAGGCCTCTCCTCTCTCCTCCATCTCCTCCTCCACCACACAGGCCTCTCCTCTCTCCTCCATCTCCTCCTCCACCACACAGGCCTCCTCTCTCCTCCACCTCCTCCTCCACCACACAGGCCTCTCCTCTCTCCTCCATCTCCTCCTCCACCACACAGGCCTCTCCTCTCTCCTCCATCTCCTCCTCCACCACACAGGCCTCTCTCTCCTCCACCTCCTCCTCCACCACACAGGCCTCTCCTCTCTCCTCCATCTCCTCCTCCACCCCACAGGCCTCCTCTCTCCTCCACCTCCTCCACCCCACAGGCCTCTCTCTCTCCTCCACCTCCTCCTCCACCACAGGCCTCTCCTCCTCCTCCTCCTCCTCCTCCTCCTCCACCACAGGCCTCCTCTCTCCTCCACCTCCTCCACCACAGGCCTCTCCTCCTCCTCCGGGCCAGCAGCCTGGCTCTGGTGGGGTTCAGCTGTCGGCCTGCTGCTGCCTGCTACACTTTGCTTCCTCTCTCCTCTTCTCCTCTCAGTGCTACCTTCACCTTTTTCCTTTCTGTTTGTCCCCTTTCCTCCCTTCCTTTGCTCCCTGTCAGTACTTCCTCCACCTTTTTCCTTCCGCTTTCTCCACTTTCCTTCCTCACTTCCTCTGCTCCTGTCAGTAAATCCTCCACCTGTGTTCCCTCTCCTGTTGTATTCTGAACAGCTGAAATCTCCTCGTTAATATTTCCTTCGGCTGAATCAGCACTCTGCTCCCCGGTGTGACTGTCGCTCCCGCCTCCTCCGCCCAGTGGGCGGAGCCTCGCCCGGGCGGAGCCTCATGACCCGCCCACGGGCCTCGCCGCCTCCGCTGAGCCCAGGCGGCCCGCCTCCGCCGTGCGTCCCCGCTTGGGGTTCCCTCCGGCCGGCTCGCGAGGACAGCTGTCGCTTGTGCCCCAGTCCCCACACCTAAAGCACTTCATGCTACCTGCTAGCATACAGCATGTAGTGCTGAGCCTTGTGCTTCACTCTGAAGGAGATCTCCAGCGTCTGAGACGGACAGTTCAGAAACATTCACACCTGCCTCCGGAAGGACTTTACGTGTTTCAGTTTAGCGTGTCTGCACCCCAGACCGATCGTTGTGAAGCCGCTCGCGAGCTTCCCGAAGCTCTGCAGCTCGCGCTCCAACACGGAGTGGAGTATGAACGGAGGGACCCCGGACACGGTGACCCGGGTAGTCGGCACCGTCAGCGGGGACACCTGCAGGTACACGCCGCCAGCGTGACGCCGCTGCATATCAGCGGACACACCGCCTCCGTAAAAAACACCAGCAGCCCTCGGTTCAACCTGGAGGCGTGGGGGGTGTTCTCGTGTCCGACAACATCTCCCACCGCCAGGAGGACCTCCTCATGGGGTACTTGCGTCGGACTCGATCCGGACGCCAAGACCCGGAGACGGCGTCTCAGAGGACGCCATCTCACACCAGAAACACGGTTATCTCCACAAAACACCAATAAACCCCAAAATAAACCAACAATCAGACACTAGAAACACAACAACTCAATCACACAGTGAAATATGAAGGACAAAAAATGTGAAAAGTTTGAGAGAAATCACCAAACATTTGCCCTCACCACGCTCTCGATCGTGAGCAGCTCCCTCCAGAGAGAGAGAGAGAGAGAGAGAGAGAGAGAGAGAGAGAGAGAGAGAGAGAGAGAGAGAGAGAGAGAGAGAGAGAGAGAGAGAGAGAGAGAGAGAGAGAGAGAGAGAGAGAGAGAGAGAGAGAGAGAGAGAGAGAGATTCAGCCAGTACTCATTTCACTGAGCAGAGCCTGAGGGCTGAGGTAGACCGTGGGGGGTCAGGGGTCAGGGGTCAGCCGGTTGGTTTCTGATCATAAAACTGAAGAAAAGAGAGCGTAACGTTCGGCATGTCGAGTCGACTTGAATCCATTTCTTCCGTAACTGTTTGGCTAGTTCTCTAGATCTCAGGACCGAGATTAATTGCCAGATGTGTAAAGCTCCAGATCATCAAAGGGATTCCTCCAGAGGACTGCCCCCCCACACACACACTCTGTGGTTTACGGGAAGCGATCCAGATCTCGTGAGACCTGAAGGAGGAGAGATCCAGGATTCAGCTGCAAGAGTTTATCTTTATTTCTCCGTTCTGACACGAGCAAACCGGTCGAGACTCAATCTGCTCGCAGCTGTTGGCTGAGGACTCATTTCCTGCTCTGGGTCCTGCAGTCCGCCTGCATCGGGTCCTGGACCGCATCGGGTCCAGCAGAGGAGGTTCTGCTTCATGGCATGAAGTTCAAACATAAATATGTAAATGTTTAGCAGCTGGGCGTGAGCTTATAAAAGACACAGCAAGTGACCAATAGTTGTCGTATGATTTTGGAGACCCCCTGTTGAGGCTTCAAGGGGGTCCGAGGTCTTTCACACGCTGGTTCCAGGTGGATCCAGGTCCTCGTAAAGATCACCGGTCTTATTTCTTATTTTCCTGCACCAGGAGCATGCTGGGTAGTGTAGTCGCCTTCTGTCCTCGCTGCGTTAGCTCAGCTTCCACCTGGGCCCTCCTCCCTGGAGCAGGTCTCCTCCCCCGGGGGAGGAGCGTCCAGCGCCATGACCTTCAGTGCCGTCCTATAATCTGTGCTTCTCTGTCGGTTCCAGGGATTCGGACCTCCGGGACTCTGGACCCCCCATCGGCCTCCTGTCCAGATCCTCCTGGGAGGACCTGCTGGAGAGACCGGCCCCCCCTGGACCGGATGCAGACCCCCCAGCCTTCAGACCCAGCCTCAGGCAGCGCTCCCCCTCCCCTGTTAGAGCGCTCCCTCCATCCTCCTCCTCCTCCTCCTCCTCCTCACCGTTCAGGGTTGTCTCAGCATCTTCTCCCAGCCCCGCCTCCTCTGAGGACGCCTCCAGGGCTCCTCCCTGTTTCTCCCCCATGCCCTCCCCCGGGAGGGGCTCCTCCTCTGGGAGGTCCTCGTCCGTGCGAGCAGCTCCTCGGTCTCCTCCGTGCTCCTCCTCCTCCACCTTCACCAGATCCTTAGCCGCCTCCTGCATTAGCCAGTCCATCAGCCAGAGCATGGCAAAGAGGACCAACGCCCTGCAACAAGCCCCGCCCACAAACCAAAGCCCCTCCTCCACGCCTTCCTTGCCGTCCTCTCACCTGCGTCGGCGCTCCCCTTCCCCCAGACAGACGCCTGCGTACGCGCAGCTCGGGGGCCCCAAAGACGGGGCCCCGCCCCCTCGGGGGCCCCTGTCCTCCCTGTGGTCCTCCTGTCCTCCACCTCCTCTTTCCCAACGCTCCCCGTCCGTGACCCGCCATCACCCGCCTTCTTCTCCTTCCCCTCGTCCCTCGTTCCTTCACTCCAAGAGCGACTTGAACGCAAACAACAACAACAACAACAACAACAGCGACGTTAGCTTGAACGAGCCGCTAGCTAACGGGAGCAGCGGCGCCGCGCTGCCCCCCCAGGCGGACCCCCTCTGGTCCGGCTCACACAACCGCGTGGCTCGGCCTTTCTCTGCGTCCGAACCCGGCTCGCGAGTTCAATCCCCGACCCCGGCCTCTTTTTCCCGCCTCTGCTCCCCGCCTCCTCAACACAACGACACCTCCCCCATGGCCAACAAGCCGCCCCACGCCCGGAGCGCCCGGGCAGGAGGTGCCGGTTCCCACAACCCGCTCGGCCTCACGTTGGAGCTGCCGTGTCCGAGCCCTCGGATCTTATCCCCGCCGGATGTTTGGACCGATGACGTCGCCGCACCTCGACCTCGACACCCCAGACACGCCTCCTCCTCTCCCTCTCCTGCCTTCTCCTCGCGAGGCTCGCCGACACCGGGCCACGCCTCTTTGGTCCCACCCCAGACCCTCCGACGCTCTCTCTCCTCCAACATGGCGGACCGCCCCCCCGGCGGCCGCGGGTCTCTGGGTTCCTGTCCGACCAGCCCGAGGAGCGGCTGGTCCTCGTACGCCGGCTCGCCGCCCTGCCTCAGCCCTCGAGCAGGGCTCAGGTCCCCGGTCCTCTCGCCCGGCGCCCTCGGTGGGCAGCACTTCACCAGCGTGCCCTGGCCGGATGTGCGGGAGCTTTCCAACAAATACACCTCCTCCTCTCCCGGGCCTTCAGGCAGCCAGTGGGGCGACCCGGAGATCCAGGAGGGTTCCTGTCGCAGTCAGCTGATCTGCGCCTACGTTGCCCGACCCTCCTCCTCGTGCATGCTTGGCTCCACCTCCCCTCCACCTCCCTCCTACCAGCACCACCACTACCAATCCACCACCCCTCCCGCCCCCTCAACCCCTCCCCCGTTGCCCCCCGGCGCCTCGCCGGTCCCTCTGGACCCTCCGACCCAACAGGGGAACCAGAAGACCAGCTACGCCACCACGGTCAACCTCAGGATCGCTGGCAGCGGCCGGATAACCTCCTTCAGCACCGCCCAGGTCAGCCTGACCCAGACCCTGCAGGGTGGAGCGGGGGCCGTGGGGCCGGGGCCGGGTCAGTCCCCGAGGAGAATCAGCATCAATGGACTCTCACACATTCCTTCCACTCTCTCTCAGTGTGACAGGATGTGAGAGGAAGAGAGGAGCCGTCTTCCTTTAGTGGCATTACGAGAAGAAAAGAGAATGAACTGAACTTCATCTTCATCTTCCTCACGAGAAGAATGAATGTAAAGGACGTACCAAAGAGTCTGAGTCTCTCTAAAGGTTCTACAGTATATACATTCCTGCAAACTTGTCACCTTTCGGTGAAATTCACCGTTTTGAACTCGATAGGTCGTCCATGTGAATCGTGGAGATCCGAAGAGTTTTGGTTTTTTGGGGGGGGGGGGGGGGTCACCTGGCCCGCTGCCGTTGAGATTGCAGTGAGACGAGGAGAAAATGTGGAGTGGTGCTCTTCGCAATAAAACATCTTTGATGGGGCGTGTCACGTCTCGGCCAATCAGCGTCAAGATGTCTTCAGCGTTTGGTGGTTTAGGTTAGCTTGAATGTTAGCCGCTACATCTACTGCTGTCACGCTGCACGGTGTAGCGATGCTAACAAAGTACCGTACGTTAAACACGATGTGATTTAGCATATTTTTAGTATCGATACTTCATTAAGAGAGCGATCAGAGCGCACGCGCTGCTCCGTGTCGAGCTGTCTGCGCACACTGCGCTGCGCAGCTCACAGCGAGAGAAGAGGCGCAGCTTTAGAGACCGACTTCGGCTTTTTAAAAAATTTACAAAATAAAGATGCCAGAAGTGAAATGTTTCAGTCTGTAAAGTGACGTAACTACAGCTGCTCATCCTGATGAACTGTGTATCATCTGGTCAGAGACTAACGGCCTCATAGTGTATCATCAATGCTATGATGGAACCATGTAGTTTCATTCATATCTGGCTGTATTAATACTAATATTACTGTCATTTGTTAAGTGTTGAAAAAGTTGGTAAAAGGTGATCCATACAGATGTTTTATTTATTACTATTATAGATAAATATACCAGTCTCGTATTTATGGTATCATATTATTTTTATGGTATTGTATTGAATTCTGGTATCGGGTATCATGATATTTATGGCAGGTATGTAATATGTATAGAAGTTATAATATGAGTATCGTGACAAACAGGTTGAGACAGAACAGACTCAAGGAAAAGTCCATGAGGACTGTTCAGGCAAAACAAAAGGAAGTTGGTTCATGAATGACTTTAACCATATTTTATATAATGACAATGTATATTTGTTATTACTATCATTATAGGGCTGAGTCAGAGCGGAGGACCTTTTGTTCTTAAACTGTTTATTATCATTATTTAGATTTGTGGTGAGAACAATAAGATGACTGTAGTTGTGGTCCTAAATGCTTTGAGGTTTCAAACAACGTGGATGTGGTGACAAAAAGAAAGTGGAGAAGGGAGTTCCCCCCCGTTGTCACCTTTTTCACCCCTCATGAGTTTGCAGGTATGTATATAGATATATACATACAAACATATATATATTAATAGATATATATGTTTATATATACGTATATACATAAACATATATGTGTATATATATATGTTTTTATATATGTATATATGATATTTTCCTGAACCACAGATTTTCATCATATTGGGAGTAATAGTGGAGTATTACATATAGAGATATATATATTTATGTATATATATGTATTAGGGCTGTGAAACGATTACAATTTTTAATCAGGTTAATCACAGGTTTCTGTGGATTAATCATGATTAATCACATATATACATTTATACACAGGGGTGCACATAACTTGCTCACCAGTGCGCGCGCCGGCATCGGAGCTCTGCCGCGCGAGCCGAGAAGAGTTGTTGACATATATATACACAACAGATTTTTTAAAGCCCGGAATCGAACCCACGATCTTTCCACCTGCACGCGACTCGTGGTTCCAGACTGTAAACATCCTGATGTTGTGAAAGAGGAATCTGATTGGACGAGCTGTCAGTGTTTTATGGAAGTGGGCGTGGCCTCCCTCTGGTTCCACTGGTTGGGGGTCCAGAGGACTTCCTGCAGGGCTTTGAGGACGCGTTCAGACTCGCGTGTTAAAAGCAGTCACGGCTTCTCAATGAACTGTTGTTGTTTTTTTAATATATTTTTCTTTTGGTATTCCTGTGGTCTTGTCTTTAATAATCTTTATGGTGTTTAACCTTTTATTATTCTTTCATTGTTTATTTATGAGGTCAGTCTGATGTTCTTGGGCACTTCTTCTCCTCCTCTCTCCAGAGCTCTGGGCTTTGTTGTTTTCTAGTTGTTCCCTTTGTTGTTTTTTAGTTGTTCCCTTTGTTGTTTTCTAGTTGTTCCCTTTGTTGTTTTTTAATTGTTCCCTTTGTTGTTTTTTAGTTGTTCCCTTTGTTGTTTTCTAGTTGTTCCCTTTGTTGTTTTTTAGTTGTTTCCTTTGTTGTTTTCTAATTGTTCCCTTTGTTGTTTTCTAATTGTTCTCTTTTTTGTTTTCTAATTGTTCCCACACGTGTTTGCGTGATTGTTCTCTTTGTTGTTGTTGACGTGCTGCAGAAACATTCCAGATGTTTACTCCATGTCAACAGCTGATGATTCCTTCATGAAAACATTCTCGGATTATTATTTTTAATTATTTACAACGGAAATTCAAAAAAAATATGAATAATAAAGCCAACAAATAATCCTTTAAATTATTTTGTTTTGATGCAGATTTAAATCAGAGAAAATGTTTAAAATACTGAGAGAAGTATTTAGAAACCTGGAAATGGAAATTATATTTTCAGAACATGAAAAGAATATATATATATTTAAATAAATAATTGTGTAAATTCAAAATGAACCATTTGAAAAATAAAAATATTATTCTGTAAATCTGTAAAATGAAACATGTGGAGATGGAATAATAAAGTGTTTCTCTTGGTGACAAACGGGAGAGAACAAAATGTTTATTTCTGGTGAAAAGTTGAATATTAACACAATGTTCACCCGGTTACCGTCCATAAAGTCTGCTTTTGATTGAACTCCAAGCTAATTATTTATTCTGTTTATTCTTCTTGAACTGTTTATTGTTTATAGACCACACTAAATAAATCAAAGGATAAAGAAGTGGGAACACTTGAATAACCACCATGCCACATGATCAGAGTCAGGCTGTGTGCAGGACTTTCACCAGAGACCAGAGACCCTGAAGGAGATCTGAGCTTCACGTGAACCTTCGATTGCAAATGTTCTTTATGAGGTTATTTTACTGTCACTGAACAGATAGTTTCTTATTATGACATCATAAAAAACACAAAAATATGATATGAAACGTGAGTTCAACCTCCGGTCTATGCTTCATGTGTTGAAGCTGCATTCTCTCTCCTGACCACCAGGGGGCGACTCCTCTGAAAGATAAATAAAGCAGGGTATGCTTTGGGGCAGGGCTAAACACGCCTCCATCAGATAAGTCCTGCTTTGACCTTTGACCTTCAGCAGGTATGTAAACCTTTACCTGCGTCTTAGTTTCAGTTTTGCTTTGAGCTCCGACCTCCTGAGGAGCTCCGTCACGGTAAGAAGACTTTTATTCTTAAAAAGCAGTCAGTGAGAGAAGATATGGAGAGAGTAAACACCAACAAAAACAACATAATGAGAAACAGCAGCAGTGGTGGAATGTAACCAAACTCTGTACTTAAGAAACCTGTGAAGATAAATATTTGTATCATTATTTATTTCAGTGTGGCAGCTGTGGGGGTGGGGTCTCTAATTGGCCTCAGCTGCTGGGCTCTGCAGGGTTCTCTGTTGTCGGGCAGGACTCCGTGGGGGGGTTCTCAACCTCGTTAAAGGAACTCTGTTTCTCTGGTGGTACCTGAGGGAGAGGAGCTAAGGCCCGAGGTCCCAAAATCCACCGATCCGGCCTTTGTGAAGACCATCGCTTCGGGACCCAGAGAACCGGCATGGCCCAGTTGAAGAGGAGTTTACTGACGTGTCCTCTCTCCTGCCCGGATGCACAAACCTCATGCAGCACCAGATCGAGAGTCCTCCGGGCGTGGCGGTGCGGTCGCGACCCTTCAGGTGACCTAAACACAAGAGAAAAGTGGTTCAGAGGGAATTGGCTGCCATGCTGGAGATGGGGGTAATAGAAGAGTCCCGCGGTGCCTGGTGTAGCCCCAGTGTTCTTGAGTCAAGAAGGATGGGTCTCTATGGTTCTGCGTGGACTATCGCAGGGGGGTCGAGGCTTACCCGATGCCCCGGGTCGACGAGCTCCTGGACCGACTGGGCACTGCTCATTTCTTTACGACCCTTTCTTTACTAACCGAGGGCTCCTGGCAGATTCCTCCAAGGACAAGACGGCCTCCTCCACTCTCTTGGGTTTGCTTCTCCACGCTTCTCTTCGGGTAGTTCGGACCACCTTCCAGCGCCTCATGGACCGGGTGCTGCGTCCGCACGCTGCGTATGCCGCCGCCTACTTGGTGATCATCCGCAGCACCACCTGGGCGGAGCATGAGTGGCGGGTGGGCGCGGTGCTGGAGTCCCTGAGGCGGGCGCGGCTCACCGCCAACCCAGGGAAGTGTGCAGTTGGAGGGAGGTCCGGTATCTGGGGTACCACCTGAATTCCGTGCAGGTGAACTAGACCGCTGCCATCGCAGCCTGCTCGCGAGGCCGTTGAGCAGCACCTTGACTGACCCCTCCGGTCCTAGACGAGGTGGACCTGTCCTAGACGAGGTGGACCCCTCCGGTCCTAGACGAGGTGGACCTGTCCTAGACGAGGTGGACCCCTCCGGTCCTAGACAAGGTGGACCTGTCCTAGACGAGGTGGACCTGTCCTAGACGAGGTGGACCCCTCCTGTCCTAGACGAGGTGGACCTGTCCTAGACGAGGTGAACCCCTCCGGTCCTAGACGAGGTGGACCTGTCCTAGACGAGGTGGACCCCTCCTGTCCTAGACGAGGTGGACCCCTCCTGTCCTAGACGAGGTGAACCCCTCCTGTCCTAGACGAGGTGGACCCCTCCTGTCCTAGACGAGGTGAACCCCTCCTGTCCTAGACGAGGTGGACCCCTCTGGTCCTAGACGAGGTGGACCTGTCCTAGACGAGGTGGACCTGTCCTAGATGAGGTGGACCCCTCCAGTCCTAGACGAGGTGGACCCCTCCGGTCCTAGATGAGGTGGCCCTGTCCTAGACGAGGTGGACCCCTCCGGTCCTAGACGAGGTGGACCCCTCCTGTCCTAGACGAGGTGGACCCCTCCGGTCCTAGATGAGGTGGACCCCTCCGGTCCTAGACGAGGTGGACCCCTCCTGTCCTAGACGAGGTGAACCCCTCCTGTCCTAGACGAGGTGGACCCCTCCTGTCCTAGATGAGGTGGACCTGTCCTAGACGAGGTGAACCCCTCCGGTCCTAGACGAGGTGGACCCCTCCGGTCCTAGACGAGGTGGACCTGTCCTAGACGAGGTGGACCTGTCCTAGACGAGGTGGACCCCTCCGGTCCTAGACGAGGTGGACCTGTCCTAGACGAGGTGGACCTGTCCTAGACGAGGTGGACCCCTCCTGTCCTAGACGAGGTGGACCCCTCCGGTCCTAGACGAGGTGGACCCCTCCTGTCCTAGACGAGGTGGACCCCTCTGGTCGTAGACGAGGTGGACCCCTCCGGTCCTAGACGAGGTGGACCTGTCCTAGACGAGGTGGACCTGTCCTAGACGAGGTGGACCCCTCCTGTCCTAGACGAGGTGGACCCCTCCGGTCCTAGACGAGGTGGACCCCTCCTGTCCTAGATGAGGTGGACCCCTCCTGTCCTAGACGAGGTGGACCCCTCCGGTCCTAGACGAGGTGGACCTGTCCTAGACGAGGTGGACCTGTCCTAGACGAGGTGGACCCCTCCTGTCCTAGACGAGGTGGACCCCTCCTGTCCTAGACGAGATGGACCCCTCCTGTCCTAGACGAGGTGGACCCCTCTGGTCCTAGACGAGGTGGACCCCTCTGGTCCTAGACGAGGTGGACCCCTCCTGTCCTAGACGAGGTGGACCCCTCAGGTCCTAGACGAGGTGGACCTGTCCTAGACGAGGTGGACCCCTCCTGTCCTAGACGAGGTGGACCTGTCCTAGACGAGGTGGACCCCTCCTGTCCTAGACGAGGTGGACCCCTCCGGTCCTAGACGAGGTGGACCCCTCCGGTCCTAGATGAGGTGGACCTGTCCTAGATGAGGTGGACCTGTCCTAGATGAGGTGGACCTGTCCTAGACGAGGTGGACCCCTCCTGTCCTAGACGAGGTGGACCCCTCCGGTCCTAGACGAGGTGGACCCCTCCTGTCCTAGACGAGGTGGACCTGTCCTAGACGAGATGGACCCCTCTGGTCCTAGACGAGGTGGACCCCTCTGGTCCTAGACGAGGTGGACCCCTCTGGTCCTAGACGAGGTGGACCCCTCCTGTCCTAGACGAGGTGGACCCCTCCGGTCCTAGACGAGGTGGACCCCTCCTGTCCTAGACGAGGTGGACCCCTCCGGTCCTAGACGAGGTGGACCTGTCCTAGACGAGATGGACCCCTCCTGTCCTAGACGAGGTGGACCCCTCTGGTCCTAGACGAGGTGGACCCCTCCTGTCCTAGACGAGGTGGACCCCTCCTGTCCTAGACGAGGTGGACCCCTCCGGTCCTAGACGAGGTGGACCTGTCCTAGACGAGGTGGACCCCTCCTGTCCTAGACGAGGTGGACCCCTCCGGTCCTAGACGAGGTGGACCTGTCCTAGACGAGGTGAACCCCTCCGGTCCTAGACGAGGTGGACCCCTCCGGTGCTAGACGAGGTGGACCCCTCCTGTCCTAGACGAGGTGGACCCCTCCGGTCCTAGACGAGGTGGACCTGTCCTAGATGAGGTGGACCTGTCCTAGACGAGGTGGACCCCTCCTGTCCTAGACGAGGTGGACCCCTCCTGTCCTAGACGAGGTGGACCCCTCCGGTCCTAGACGAGGTGGACCTGTCCTAGATGAGGTGGACCTGTCCTAGACGAGGTGGACCCCTCCTGTCCTAGACGAGGTGGACCCCTCCCGTCCTAGACGAGGTGGACCCCTCCCGTCCTAGACGAGGTGGACCCCTCCGGTCCTAGACGAGGTGGACCTGTCCTAGACGAGGTGGACCTGTCCTAGACGAGGTGGACCCCTCCTGTCCTAGACGAGGTGGACCCCTCCTGTCCTAGACGAGGTGGACCTGTCCTAGACGAGGTGAACCCCTCCGGTCCTAGACGAGGTGGACCCCTCCGGTCCTAGACGAGGTGGACCTGTCCTAGACGAGGTGGACCCCTCCTGTCCTAGACGAGGTGGACCTGTCCTAGACGAGGTGAACCCCTCCGGTCCTAGACGAGGTCAACCCCTCCAGTCCTAGACGAGGTGGACCCCTCCTGTCCTAGACGAGGTGGACCCCTCCGGTCCTAGACGAGGTGGACCTGTCCTAGACGAGGTGGACCTGTCCTAGACGAGGTGGACCCCTCCTGTCCTAGACGAGGTGGACCCCTCCTGTCCTAGACGAGGTGAACCCCTCCTGTCCTAGACGAGGTGGACCTGTCCTAGACGAGGTGAACCCCTCCGGTCCTAGACGAGGTGGACCCCTCCTGTCCTAGACGAGGTGGACCTGTCCTAGACGAGGTGGACCCCTCCTGTCCTAGACGAGGTGGACCTGTCCTAGACGAGGTGAACCCCTCCGGTCCTAGACGAGGTGGACCCCTCCTGTCCTAGACGAGGTGGACCCCTCCGGTCCTAGACGAGGTGGACCTGTCCTAGACGAGGTGGACCCCTCCGGTCCTAGACGAGGTGGACCTGTCCTAGACGAGGTGGACCCCTCCTGTCCTAGACGAGGTGGACCCCTCCTGTCCTAGACGAGATGGACCCCTCCTGTCCTAGACGAGGTGGACCCCTCCGGTCCTAGACGAGGTGGACCTGTCCTAGACGAGTTGGACCCCTCCTGTCCTAGACGAGGTGGACCCCTCCTGTACTAGACGAGATGGACCCCTCCTGTCCTAGACGAGGTGGACCCCTCCGGTCCTAGACGAGGTGGACCTGTCCTAGACGAGGTGGACCCCTCCGGTCCTAGATGTGATGATGTCACCTTCAAGACGTTATCCGTTGTGGTTATTTTGCATCTATTTTTTGGTCTGTTTTGTGTTGTTGTTGTTGTTTACCCTTCAATCTCTCCTTCCCCTTCGTATTGTGCCCTTAAAGAGTGGAGAATGACAGAAGGATCTGTTGGAGTTGGACAGCGACACACCACACCTGGACGACACTCACTGGAAGAAAGAGCGGTAGACTTCTACGTTATATCTATAAGCGTTTTATTCAGAAATCAGGATACAAGTAGACATCATGCATGGACCCCCCTCCTCCGCTGGGACCAGTGCAGCTGGAGAGAGAAGACGCCGGTTCAGAGGTGTGCAGCCATTTTAAATAGCCGAAGGAACAGTTCTGATTCGTCAGGAGATAAGGGGTTTTCTCATTGGCTCGTTCCTTTGCTTCCGCTGTCGCCCTTCATTGGTTCTTCTCGCCTGCCAATGAGAGCATATGTTGTGAAAGTGTTGGAAAGGGGAGTTGATTTAATAGTCCCTCTCTTAAGAAGACTCTTCGGGGCCTTATCTCTTCAGGAATGGGGCCTGGATCTTCTCCGAAGGCCCACACACCGGGGCTTCTTCCCACGTGTGAGTGTGTGAGCGTGAGGGGGAGGTGAAGGGGAAAGTGAGTGACCCTCAGTGTCTAAAGGAGAATAATGGCCACATCTGGACCCTTCCTATGCTCTGAGAGTATAGAGAGCTCTTTTGTATGTGATCACCTCCGAATGTGTGGATGCGGAGGGAGGGGCTAACAGAACCTCACCAAGCCACTGTTATCTTCTTTAGATCAGTCAGGCACCAGAGTGCTCGCTGAGATTTTAACTTCCATTCAGTGTTTTCCATCTTACACATAATATTTATGCAAACAATACTAGGCTGTGCTAAGCTATAATATATATTCTTTACAATCCTCTTTTCACATCCGCTGGATGTGAACCCTTCCTCTGGGAATATTTATTTCCTCTTTATGCCAGATCTTGTCATGGCCTGGCTTCCCTAAGTGGCTATGTGTCCTGGTCTCTCGTCCTGTCTTAGCTCTGCCATTTGACGTGAATAAGTCTCCTGAAATATAATCTTCGTTGCTCAGATTAAGGTCCCATAAGACCTGTAAGAAACCTATTTCGGGAGAGAGTCTCTCTGTTAGGGATGGAAACAGGGGCGTGGTTTCTGTCATGTGGTACCCGATCCACCTCTTAGATCTTCCATCCTAGGGAAGAAGTCAGTAGGTCTGTGTGCGCTAAATCTGTAATGCAGGTCGAAGGAAAGAGGTGAAATTGAGAGTGGTCAGGCAGGGGGGTCTTGCATCCTAGCGGCTGGTGAGTAGCAGGTTGGCATCCTGATAACCAGTTGACGATCCGTCCCCGCTGCAACTCATCTGCTTCATCCTGTCTGGTCTGCGCCATCTGCTTCATCCTGGTCTGGGTCCTGGAAGTCCTTCTGGTCCTGGTCCTTCTGGTCCTTCTGGTCCTTCTGCTCCTCTGCTCCCTCACAGCGCCTCCTCCGGCTGTCGATGGGGTCTTTATCCGTGGTCTCGAACTTGATTTCGCCTGATCGTCCTGGCCAGGCTTGTTGTTCTTCTTCCACTGGTGTCGCATGGGCCCTGGATTCGACATGACCCCATGCATGGGCAGCATCGTGTTTCATTGGCTCCTCAGTCTCTGAGCCGGGTGATGATGGTGTCCGATGCTCCTGTGGGCAGCTCCTCATGGCAGGTCCTCACAGCAGGCAGTCAGCACACGATGGAGGTCGATGCTGGAGCGTCAGGTGTAGCTGTTGAAGAGAATGAGAAAACACAACACAACAGCCACTAGGCCGGATCTATACAGAATGTGACACTTGACTATGAAAAATTGTATTTTAATTTCTATATTTAATAAGTATCTAATACTTTCTAGGCTTGAATTCGCAATCTTTAACTGAGTCGGAGGAACAGCTATTCTCACCCCGTGTGGGAGGAATCATCTATTAAATGGCCATCCGTCATCCAACAGAGTCTCAATTACTTATCCAATCCAATCTAACTTTATTTATCTTTACTGGTTATGATAAATGCAATTGATCCTATCTATGGCCCTTGACTAGGGCATAGAAATATTCAAACCTACTAGGATCTGATAGCAGGTATTCGTCCGTCAATCTTCTCTTCGCCCTTGAAAGCATCATGGAAAACAAAACAGTCGCACCTGGTGGTGCAGCTAATGGCAAGTCTCACACAGTGAACAGTGAGAGTTGATGTCGACATGCATAACTTTCTGTGTTGCAGTCCTAACTCTCGCTCCTGCGCCTAGGCAGAAATGTGTGGAAGTGACCTCACATCTGTTAGTCAGAATTACCCTGATGAGGCAACTATTCAGCGGCTGGTTGTGATTCTTTGGCCGGCTGATCTGCAAATGTACAATGTGTTATACGGTGCTCCTCTTGGTGAAGCCTCTCACCTGGAGGGCGCTGTGAAGTCCTTGCAATGACTTCAAAACACCCTGTCCACCTGGGCTCAGTCCACTTCCTCTTGTGAACCTCGAGTCTTACCCAGTCACCTGGTTCCACTGATGACTCATCAGCTGGCTCCTAGTGGGCTTCAGCAACCTACTTGGAGAAAAACTTAGATCTGGTCAGTTATTTTTTTCCCAGAATATTCTCTGAAATATGGTCTTCATGTCAATAACTCATGGGAGAGAAATGTTCTCCCTCCTTTGAGGATAATTTAGCCATCATTGTCTCAATTGCTTCAATTGTTGATTAGCTCTCGCGACTATCACCTGTGATTGGGCAATAGACTGCTCCGTGTGAATGTGCTCTCTAGAAATATTTCTCAACTTCTTGTAGGTGCTTGTTTCTAAATGTGGTAAGTGTTTGGTTGCAAAGCTGTGCGAGCCAGACATGATCACTCCTCGAACGCCACATCTCGGTATCAGCCACAACTGTCTCTGCATCTTCTATCCCTCCTTTCTCTGAAACAACCTTTGATTCAGAAAACTCAAGGTGGATGCATGTTGCAGTCAACTTCTTTCTTGTTAAGGGGGATCAGGTGCTGAGGCTTAATACATGTAAGGAAATGTAAATGTAGAGCACAGAAATTCCTAAAAAATGTCAGATCAAAATCCCTCACAAAATCGTAAATCGATTTTTCGAAAGAAATTGAAAGACAATTTTTTCTACATTATGTGTCTAAACGTGGGTGCGAAAGCGTTGGGATAAATTTCAAATTAGCAAATGTACAGTGTACACAATTATACAACGTAGTCTCAAATATGGGAAAAGACTGTTACTTTTATGCAAATCTTTTTTTTTTCTTTCAATCTTTCGTAAACAAGATGGCAGAAACTGTTACTTTGGTTAAACAGCAATCACAGACAATCAAAACAGTCAAGCATCAAGACTTGTTACAGCCTGCAGCTGTCAAAATGGAAAGGACGTTATTATTACACAAAACATTTAACAATATACTGTAGAATGGGAGAATATTTGTTACTTTAAACAAAACTGCCAATTTAGCACGTCGCATAAATAGGTGTCAGTTTCTTAACAGCTCATGAGAAATCGATTACTCGTACATCCAACGGACGACTGTAATAATAACCACTATTTTTCCAAAAAACAGTAAACCCAAAACTATCCTTTGAAACCGACTAAAATAAAAACCTCAATTTTTATACGGTGATGAGAAATCAATTACTCGTAAGCCTAATGGCATTACTGTAATAATAACCACTGTCTTTTCCCAAAAAACAGTAAACCCAACACTATTCTCTAAAACTGTCCATCAAAAAAAAAAAAAAGATAAACAAATAAAAACTCAGTACTGAAACAGTGATGAGAAATCAATTACTCACGCCTAACGGCATTACTGTAATAATAACCACTATTGTTTATCAAAAATCAATAGTAAACCCAACACTATATCTTCAACACTGGCAATAGTACTCAAAGAAAAATATCTCTTAAATCCAAATTGTCAAAATGTGTTGGTGAAAACAGCAGCAGCATGTAACTGGTGTGTCGGATGTAATTTACAACAACAACCACGTACTGGCGTCTACTATGCTAATGTGTCTCACCCCCACTGACCTCGTGTCTTCTCACAAAGGAACAAGAAAAAATTTAGTTTGACCTGGCCCTTGGTTAATCCGACTCGCACTTTTTTACCCCATGTACAGTATTAAAACAAAAAATTAGCACGTTGATCTGATCATAATAAGTCGGCCTAATTATTAAAGAACGGGTTACAAATTTATTTATTGGCCCCATATCAAGGCCCATTTTCCAGGTTTAGGAAATTACAGTTTTTCTCGATTGCTTACACACAAAAACTGGAACTTCTAACACAATTGCCACAACCTGTAACATGTGCCAACTCCCTAAACCATTTCCGCTAAACTATAAGCACAATTATCTGCTTTAGACACAGATTTCAATTGTTAGCCACACTTTCTTCAAAACACTAAACACCATCCTCTCTACTTTGCACACTTCATCAATGCCAAAACATCCTTGTGTTCAGACAGAACACACTGCTATTCAATTGGCAAAACTTCCATTTCCATGGCTGTTGTGCAATTTGGAATCAAGACTTTAGCAATATAAGGGCCACAGGTGACCTCCTGATTTGAAGAAGAATGGATGAAAACATGGAAGATAGAGGAGACCAGAGAGGCAGAGTGTTACGCTCTCCGAGAGCTCCAGGAGTGAACCCACAATACTGAACACTATCATGAGGAGACAGAACTTATGAAGGGAAACAGGTTTATTCCCCCTCCAAAAACCGGTCACACTGACGACAGGGGAACTGATAATCCACAAAGTCCCGGACCAGCAGCGAGTCTCCTCCGAGGTGGAAGTGGAGGACTGAAGCCAGGGATCCAGAGCTGACTAGAGCTAGCAGGCTAAGACAGGTGTGCGTGGAAGCACGGAGGAGAGGAGGAGCGGAGGTCCGATGCCGGGGTTCCAGAGCTGACGTGAGCTGGTAGGCTGGGGCAGGTGTGCGTGGAAGCACGGAGGAACCCAGACGGAAGAATGGTGGCTGGACGTGGCAGGCAGAGGAGCAGGCAGGGGGTACTGGACAGAGATACTGAGAGTACAAGGTACTGCTAACTACGTTTTACCGAGTCGATTTACCAGCGTGGTGAAACGATTTAACTGGTAAATACTGGATGAAGGAACCGGGTATATATGCAGGTGGAGGTGAGTAGTAATCAGGAGGATGAGCAGCAGCTGAGGAGGAGAGTTGGTGGGAATCAACAGTGGGTCAGCCACGCCCAGCCCGGAAGACAGATAGACAATAACAAAACAAAGGGGAACAGAAGGAGAGAGCACTGCAAATCCTCACACAGAGGAGTATTTTTGTTGTCCTTTTTTATTTACACTTTTCTTCTTTTGTTGTTGACTACTGGTCTATTTTCTATTGTTTGTTCTGTGAAAAATTAGAAAAAGAAAGAAACATTTTTGTTGGATTGTTTTATATTTTGAGTTAAAACATTATACATTTACAATATTTACAACAGGAGAAAGCGAACAGTACCACTGGACTTGAAAAGGCATGCTCCTGATAAGGCCTTCATACTGGTGTTTTCCCATTTCATAGTCGTGTTTTCCATTGAGCACATCAGTGTTCAATCGATGCTTAAAATGTCTACTCATATAATGGGCTGTGTTTGTCATTTGAAAACAAAGTTGCATTTTGCAGGAGATATAAAGCGTTTTGCATTTTGTGTGAGTGGTTTTGGGATTTGTGTTTAGAGTTTTGAGAAAACGAGGCATGCTTTCAAAAAATTTGTTTAAGCAATCGAGAAAAACTGTATTTTCCGTTTGGAGATGGCGCGTATATGACCGCCAACCACATGCCCGTATGCCTCTTCTGCAGGCAATGGAACAGGCTCATGAGACATCGAGGTGAGGTCAATCCAGGGATGGATTCACACAAGGGGATATTTTCCCCGATGCTTAGCGAGAGAAGACATTGCTTGTGATGTTGATGAGATCCTGTGGCCAGACCCCAACAGACGGCAGGATCCATAAGCCCACTTGCGCACAATTGTATTTTTCTGTGTTTACAGTAGTGTATTGTTTGTTTTATTTTTGTTTTAACTAAATGTACTGTACTGTAAAATATACTAATGTAATGATTTTGAATTCAGTGTTTCATTTTTTTGGTTGTTGTGAAAATATGCCCTCTATGGAACTGAATAAAAACATTGAAAACAAAAGACTGCAGTTTTTTATATAAAGTAGACTAGTGTGTTGCTGCTGATCTGAAAGTGTATTCATATGATGCAAGTGGGCATCATTTTGTCATCAGAGTGACATTTTGACAAAGGATTGTTAGGTTTTGATAGCAGAGTTTCAATTTGACATAGATGTGAATGGTTTATTTCCCAGTGTGGTGTCTTCTTTGCTTGTGTGTAGAGTTTTGACACAATGAGCCAAATTTAGCAAAACGTGTGTAAGCAATAGGCAAAAACTGTAAGTAATTAATGTATTCCAGGGAGCCCTCGTCCTCTCCAGTACACCTTCCTATAACAACCATTCTATGATTTAAAAAATATATCTACAGTCTGTTCCATCCTTAAGGGATGCTGGTGACGATTAAATTGGAATCGTGCGGTTTTAACTATCTCTACGGGAGCTATCGGAATCAGTCACACATCAGTTCACCCTTTAGTCCTAAAAGTGTCTGGAAATAAGTTTCGCATGTTGTCAGTGTCCCCATGATCAGTGTTCTCTACTATGTGTGTGTCTAAGCATGTGTCTCTAATACTAACTGACCTCCGATGTGTGTGTGCAGTTCTTTACATATTCTCAAATGTGGAGTAATGCAAGTGTTCATTTTGTTTGTGCACCCAGTCCGTAGCCTCAACCTCTGCGTTCACCATTGTTCTTCTCTGTGCCTCCACTCTGGACCAACACTGTGATGTGGAGCTGCAATCAACGACTGCATACAATCTGCAACTCTGGTGTTCATTCACCAGCCGCTGCTACTCCTTGCTTCTCTGCATCGATCTCCAAGCCTCCTCAGCTGGGTCTTCACGAACCTCAATCTCGTGTTGCAGGCAGTCCCTCAGGATCTCAGATCTCATCTTGTATCAAGGAGGAGTTAAGGGCACAATGTCTTTGGTCCCCTGGTGGCGAGTAGGGATGCAGGACTTTGAACCAAAGTCTCCACTGCTGGCTGTTGTCATGCAGAGGTGTGATGTCATCATCATCTACTCTGTCCCACCGGACCCTTTGCTTCCTGTTCAGTGTCTCTTTAGTCTCCAGTTGAATCATTGGGTGACTAGTGGGCGTGGCACATTTCTGTTCAGTGAGTACAGTTCGCTGTCAGCTGTTGGATCTGGGCACGCCTAATGTTGTGTCTCTGGTCCGGGCCTGGTGCCGTGGATCACTATTGCCTTGTGGCTGTGGCTATGTGTTGGGTGCTTGTTGTGGCGGGGTTGACATTAAGAGAGTACTGAAGTGGTCCTGACTGAGACTGCTAACCCTGTGGTGGATAAGGACAAAAATTAGCCCAATGTCCAGCCTGACTATAATAAAAAAATATTAATACTCGTCTAAAGCCTCCGTTGCCCCAGTTGTTACTCCTCTTACTCCTGAACGGGCTTCTTTTATGCATATTATCTCTCTGTTGTGGGCTGCTGACCCGCCTGTTGCGGAACATAAGGTTTGAGGGAACTAAGCTTGAAGCGGTGCAAACGTGGCTTGCTGTAGCTGTTGATAGATCAGTGCTTATGGATTTGGAGGAGGGGCTGGATACGGACTATACAGGACTTAAGGTCCATGTAGTTGTGCTGCAGTCTGCTGCACCGTGGCTTGTGCCATTTACTTCTGCTTTGGTCAGGTCATCTTTTCTCTGCTCTGTTTATTTTATCTGTTTGGCGTCTGACCTGAGCTTCCCAGTCATAGAAGTTCATGTACTTTAGTCCTACTATCCCTTTCAGCTCGGTCTGTATGGTCACAGTCACTGATGATTCTATTGATAACCTAAAAACTGTTCAGTCATGCTATCTTCAAGGAAATCTTTCCCTAGTTTGTCGTTCTACAACTCTCTGATTCTACCTAAATAAGCTGCTCCTCCCTCACCATCAAATGGTGGCATCATCATTATCTTAGAACCATCAACCTTTTTCTCAGTTTCTTTTATTATTTTTATCTGAACTGCTAAGAGAGGTGCCTTGTGGCTGAAAAAACTGCAGTTATGCTTGAAAGGGGTCAAATCTTTAAGAGAGACTGAGGAAAATTATACTAAAATATAAAATAGATGACTATATAAAATAATAAAGGATCAATTTAAAACTGAATAACCTACAACCTTTGAATTAGAAGTCTCATTCTCACCGACTGAGCTAGCAAGCAATTGATCAGTTAATTTAAAGAAAAATTAAAACTTTGGCAAAACAATGCATTTCTTTAAAGCATCATTTCAAAAAAAAGATGGCACACTCTACTAATTAATAGTTATTCTCAAAAGGAATTCTTCCGTCCTTGTTCTTGCTCTGTTATTCTCTCGCCTGTGTGCCTGCAGGGTGTAAAACGGCGCGCAGCAAGTGGGTAGGGAGGCTGCTCTGTTGTGTGCTGCAGGCCGCCAAGAGACCGCAGCAGCTCTCTGCTTGTCCCCTCCTTTCTGTTCTTGTATTTCTGCGTGTTAAGCGGAGTTACCTCTTTGTTTCTCAGTATCCTCCTCAATCTCAAACTCGTACCTGCTCTTAAACATAGTACATAATCGCCATACAATGTGTTCTTTACTCGGCAGCGTGCCTTTCAGAACAATAAATCCTCATTTATCACTCGTGCAATTCAACAGACTAGAGCTTGCGTTGACACCGTGAGGTTTCGACTCTGCTCTGTTGATTCCATTTTGACAACTTTTATTCATTCACCACCGGTATTCAACATTCATTCACAGTTTATGCATACACGTGTGTTTAATTCCTACGCGGCCCACACTTCTTCGAGGTCGTCTCTCCAACCTTATGGCTGGCCTCACGTAATATCTGAGGACTCTTAGACATGCTGCCCCGTTCCTTCGGGTCGACTCTCCAGCTGCTACCCGCCGCCTCACTTATGCTAGAGGACTTCGAACTGCGCGCCCCGGTTCCTTCGGGTCGACTCTCCAGCGTTACCCGCCGGCCTCACTTATGCTAGAGGACTTCGAACTGCGCGGCCCACACTCCTTCGAGGTCGTCTCTCCAGCCTTATGGCTGGCCTCACGTATGTTAGAGGACTTCAGACTACGCGGCCCACACTCCTTCGAGGTCGCCTCCAGCCTTATGGCTGGCCTCACGTATGTTAGAGGACTTCAGACCACGCCCACACCCTTCGAGGTCGCTCTCCAGCCTTATGGCTGGCCTCACGATGTTAGAGGACTTCAGACTGCGCGGCCCACACTCCTTCGAGGTCGTCTCTCCAGCCTTATGGCTGGCCTCACGTATGTTAGAGGACTTTAGTGTCAAACTGTATCGTGATTTCCCTTTTTACGCTTTATTTCTATTAAAATCAAGTCAAACAAGTTTAGCAGTTTCAATACTACCCAATACTCCTGATCAAATTTAGAGTATTCAATCTGACTGATTCAAAAATAAATAGGTTCAGTCCTACCTTATTTTGTACACCGGTGTTTGATCAGTTTTTTGGAGTGGGCCTTGAAAGCAGTGGTCCGTCCGGGGTCTCTGTCGTTCTCCTCAGGTCTCTGGACCGGATTTCACAACCATTCGTCTGCTACCATTTTGTTGGAGTTGGACAGCGACACACCACACCTGGACGACACTCACTGGAAGAAAGAGCGCTAGACTTCTACGTTATATCTATAAGCGTTTTATTCAGAAATCAGGATACAAGTAGACATCATGCATGGACCCCCCTCCTCCGCTGGGACCAGTGGCCCCAGCGCTGGAGAGAAGACGCCGGTTCAGAGTGTGCAGCCATTTTAAATAGCCGAAAGGAACAGTTGTGATTGGTCAGGAGATAAGGGGGTGGGGTTTTCTCATTGGCTCTCGTTCCTTTGCTTCCGCCGTTGTCGCTCCTTCATTGGTTCTTCTCGTCTGCCAATGAGAGCATATGTTGTGAAAAGTGTTGGAAGGAGATAGTTGATTTAATAGTCCCTCTCTTGTAAGAAGACTCCCTTCGGGGCCTTATCTCTTCAGGAATGGGGCCTGGATCTTCTCCGAAGGCCGTCCACACACCGGGGGGCTTCTTCCCACGTGTGAGTGTGTGAGCGTGTGAGGGGTAGGGTGGGGGAAAGTGAGGAGGCCTTGAGTGTCTAAAAGGAGAATAATGGCCACATCTGGACCCTTCCTATGCTCTGAGAGTATAGAGAGCTCTTTGTATGTGATCACCTCCGGAATGTGTGGACGGGAGGAGGGGGGCTAACAGAACCTCACCAAGCGTCACTGTTATCTTTCTTTAGATCAGTCAGGCACCAGAGTGCTCCGCTGGAGATTTTAACTTCCATTCAGTGTTTTCCATCTTACACATAATATTTATGCAAACAATACTAGGCTGTGCTAAGCTATAATATATATTCTTTACAGATCTAAGAAGAGGAGGAGGAGGACGAATGGGAGGAGGAGGAGGAGGAGTGAGAAAGTGAAAACAGGAGGGCAGGAGAGAGGAGAATGACAGAAGGAACTAAGAAGAGGAGGAGGAATGGGAAGAGGAGGAGGTGAGGAATGGGAAGAGGAGGAGGAATGGGAGGAGGAGGAGGGGGAATGAGGAGTGAGAAAGTGAGAAAGTGAAAACTGGAGGAGAGGAGAGTGGGAGAAGAAGAAGAGGAGGAGGCTCTCGGGTGAATGAAGACTTACAACTTCATGGAGACGGATTTGGTAGGAAACTCTTCTTCTCCTCCTTCTTGGTCCACAGTTCTCCTTCTTCTCCTCCTTGGTCAGGAGCAACTGAAGGAGTGTGAATCCGGTTCGTTCCAGTTCTGACTCCTCGGGCCAGGTCTTTGCTCGTGGGTTCCTCGGCAGTCGCTGGAGGCTCAGGGAGCCGTCCGGGTTTCCTCGGCTGATTTGGGTATTCCCCCCCGGCCTCCTGACCGGGGCCCCTCAAAGAGGACCCGGGGGCCCGGATGTGGACCTCCGGGCTGGACCCTGAGAGTCCTGGATGCAAAGCAGAGGGATGGGGGTCCGGCCACGCTGAGAAGGAGGTCCTCCTCGGTCAGTGTGTACACGGTTCTCCTCCTGCTCCTCCTCCTGCTGCCAGGACCGGCCGCCAGACTCTGCACCCGAGACCTCCTCCATCGGGTCCAGACCCTCATCAGACTCGCCCCCCAGCAGGTAGGACCCCGCGCAGATGATGCTGTGTACACCTGGGTCCCCTGATTATAGACCTGGTGTGTGTGTGTGTGTGTGTGTGTGTGTGTGTGTGTGTGTGTGTGTGTGTGTGTGTGTGTGTGTGTGTGTGTGTGTGTGTGTGTGTGTGTCTGTGTGTGTTCTGTGTCTCTGTGTGTGTGTGTGTGTGTCTGTGTGTGTGTGTGTGTGTGGTCTGTGTGTGTGTGTGTCTGTGTGTGTGTGTGTGTGTGTCTGTGTGTGTGTGTGTGTGTGTGTGTGTGTGTGTGTGTGTGTGTGTGTGTGTGTCTGTGTGTGTGTGTGTCTGTGTGTGTGTGTGTGTCTGTGTGTGTGTGTGTGTGTGTGTGTGTGTGTGTCTGTGTGTGTGTGTGTCTGTGTGTGTGTGTCTGTGTGTGTGTGTGTGTCTGTGTGTGTGTGTCTGTGTGTGTGTGTGTGTCTGTGTGTGTGTGTGTGTCTGTGTGTGTGTGTGTGTGTGTGTGTGTGTGTGTCTGTGTGTGTGTGTGTGTCTGTGTGTGTGTCTGTGTGTGTGTGTGTGTGTGTGTGTCCTTCCCAGGAGGATCTGGGTTCTAGGCTCTACACGCCCTCCGTCCTCGACTATGAGGTACGAGTCTGATAATTAAATATCGATCATAAAAGACAAATCATTGATCAGAACCCTCCCTCACCTGTCTGTGTCTCACCTGTCTGTCTCTCACCTGTCTGTCTCTCACCTGTCTCTGTCTCACCTGTCTGTCTCTCACCTGTCTGTGTCTCACCTGTCTGTCTCTCACCTGTCTGTCTCTCACCTGTCTCTGTCTCACCTGTCTGTCTCTCACCTGTCTGTGTCTCACCTGTCTGTCTCTCACCTGTCTCTGTCTCACCTGTCTGTCTCTCACCTGTCTGTCTCTCACCTGTCTGTCCCTCACCTGTATGTCTCTCACCTGTCTGTCTCTCACCTGTCTGTCTCTCACCTGTCTGTCCCTCACCTGTCTGTCTCTCACATGTCTGTCTCTCACCTGTCTGTGTCTCACCTGTCTGTCTCTCACCTGTCTGTCTCTCACCTGTCTGTCTCTCACCTGTCTCTCTCTCACCTGTCTGTCTCTCAACTGTCTGTCTCTCACCTGTCTGTCTCTCACCTGTCTGTCCCTCACCTGTCTGTCTCTCACCTGTCTGTCTCACCTGTCTGTCTCTCACCTGTCTGTCTCTCACCTGTCTGTCTCACCTGTCTGTCTCTCACCTGTCTGTCTCACCTGTCTCTCTCTCACCTGTCTCTCTCTCACCCGTCTCTCTCTCTCACCTGTCTCTCTCTCAACTGTCTGTCTCTCACCTGTCTATCTCTCACCTGTCTGTCTCACCTGTCTGTCTCTCACCTGTCTGTCTGTCACCCGTCTGTGTCTCTCACCTGTCTCTCTCTCACCTGTCTCTCTCTCACCTGTCTCTCTCTCTCACCTGTCTCTCTCTCAACTGTCTGTCTCTCACCTGTCTGTCTCTCACCTGTCTGTCCCTCACCTGTCTGTCTCTCACCTGTCTGTCTCTCACCTGTCTGACTCTCACCTGTCTGTCTCTCACCTCAGTCTCTCTCACCCTGTCTCTCTCTCACCTGTCTCCCCTCACCTGTCTCCCCTCTCTCTCCTCTCTCACCTGTCTCTCTCTCACCTGTCTCTCTCACCTGTCTCTCTCACCTGTCTGTCTCTCACCTGTCTCTCTCACCTGTCTCTCTCTCTCAGCTGTCTCTCCCTCACCTCCCTCTCACCTGTCTGTCTCTCACCTGTCTCTCTCACCTGTCTCTCTCTCTCAGCTGTCTCTCACCCGTCTGTCTCTCACCCGTCTCTCTCACCTGTCTGTCTCTCACCTGTCTCTCTCACCCGTCTGTCTCTCACCTGTCTCTCTCTGACCCGTCTCTCACCTGTCGGCCTTCACCCTTGCTACCTTTGTCCTACCGTGTCCTCCCCGCGGGTCCCCTTCCGTCTTCGGGGGGCTTCCCTGCGTTTCCCCGGGCCTCCCGGGCCCGTCTACGTTGGCTTCCCGCGTCCTCCTGTCCTCCCCTGGCTGTCTCTAAAGGGTTTCCCCCGGTTTTCCCCCATGCTGCCTAAAAGGGGCCCTCCCTGTCCCTCATGCCTCTCCCCGTCTGTCCCCCTGTCTCCATGGCCCTCCCCTGCTGACCCCTCCTGTCCTACGGCCCCTGGTCTCAGGTGGCCCGTCCAGCGTGGGCCTTCCGGGTGGCCCCTCTGACTGGCTCCGTCCTGATGAGGTGCCCCGTCCCTAAAGGGGGGCCCTCCGTCCTGGGTCCCCCCGGGCCTGACGGGGGCCTCCGTCCAAGGTGGACCCTCCGCCCGGGGGGACCTCCTGTCCAGTGACCCCCTGTCCTGACGAGGTGGCCTCCCAGACGAGGGGGCCCCCGGGCCTAGACGAGGTGACCCTTCCCGCCTTTCCCGCGGCCCCTCCCGGGTGGACCGTCCAAGGGTCCCCCCTTAAAGGTGGACCTGTCCTAGGGGGGCCTGTCCCCGACGAGGGGACCCCTCCTGTCCTAGACAGGTGGACCCCTCCGCCAGGGTGGACCCCTCGCGCGGGCCCTCCGAGGGGGCCCCCTTAACGAGGTGGCCCGTCCTAGAGAGGTGGCCTAAGGGGGCCTCCGTCCTAGACGAGGGGCCCCCGTCCTAGAGAGGTGGACCCCCTGTCCTAAGAGGTGGACCCCTCCGGTCCTAGACGAGGGCCCGTCCTAGACGGGGCCCGTCCAAAGAGGGACCCCCTTGTCCTAGACGAGGTGGACCCTCCCCAGACCCTCCTGTCCTAAGGGGGACCCCCTGGTCCTAGGGGGGCCCCCGGGCCAGACGAGGGGCCCTCCGGGCCTAGACGAGGTGGCCCCTCCCGGGGCCTCCTAGAGAGGTGGACCTCCTGACGAGGTGGACCCCTTTTCCTAGACGAGGTGGACCCTCCTGTCCTAGACAGGTGGCCCTCGGGCCAGACGAGGGGCCCCCCGAGGTGGACCTTTCCCGGGGGGGACCTGTCCAGGGGGGTCCTAGAGAGGTGGACCCTGTCCTAGACGAGGTGGACCCCCCGTCCAGACGAGGTGGACCCTCGGGCCAGACGGGTGGACCCCCGTCCTAGACGAGGGCCTCCCGAGGTGGACCCCTGGTCCTAGACGAGGTGGACCTGGGCCCAGGTGGACCCCGTCCGACAGGTGGACCCCCCGGTCCTAGAGAGGTGGCCCCTCCTGCCAGACCCCAGGTGGACCCTCCGCCAGACGAGGTGGACCCCCTTCCAGACGAGGTGGACCTGCCCGGGTGGACCCTCCGTCCAGACGAGGTGGACCCCCCCTGGTCCTAGACGAGGGGGACCCCCTGTCCTAGAAGGTGGACCCTCGGTCCAGAGGTGGACCCCTCCCCGTCCAGACGAGGGGCCCTCCGTCCCAGACGAGGTGGACCCCAGACGAGGTGACCTCCGCACGAGGTGGACCCCTTGGGGGCCCAGACAGGTGGACCCCTCCTGTCCTAGACGAGGGGACCCTCCTCCGACGGGGGCCTGTCCTGGAAAGGGGGCCTGTCCTAGACGGGGACCCCCTTCCTAGACGAGGTGGCCCCCGTCCTAGAGAGGTGGACCCCTTTCCTAACGAGGTGGACCCCTTGTCCTTTGGGCGAGGGGCCCCCGCCGGGTGGACCCCTCTCCTAAAGAGGGGGACCCTCCCTAGACGAGGTGGACCGTCCTAGACGAGGGACCTGTCCAGCAGGGGGACCCCTCTGTCCGCAGGTGGACCCCTCCTGTCCCGAGGTGGCCCCCAGGAGGGGCCCTCCGGGCCAGCGGTGGACCCCCGTCCGGACGGGGACCCCTCCGTCCACGGGTGGACCTGCCAGACGTGCCCCCGGGCCTAGGGGCCCCCCGTCCCAGACGAGGTGGACCCCCGTCCTAGACGAGGTGGACCCTCCGCCTAGACGAGGTGGACCTGTCCTAGGGGGCCTGTCCTGACGAGGTGGCCCTCCTGCCCGAGGGGCCCCCTCCAGCGGGAACCCCTCCGTCCTAGACGAGGTGGGCCTCCGGCGGGGCCCTCCGGGCCTAGACGAGGGGACCCCCCCCTGCATGCCTGCGAGGTGGACCCCTCCTGTCCTAGAGAGGCCTGCCAGGTGGGCCTGTCCAAGAGGTGGACCCTCCGTCCAGACGAGGTGGCCTGTCCTAGACGAGTGGACCCTCCTCCCGACGGTGGACCTGTCCTAGAAGGGGGCCCCTGTCCGACGAGGTGGACCCCTCAAACCCCTTTTCCAGACGAGGTGGACCCTCCGTCCTAGACAGGTGGGCCCCCCCTAGACGGTGGCCCCCTAGAGGGGGACCCTTTCTAGGGTGGCCTCCTTAGACGGGCCCTCCGCCGGAGGTGGCCCTGTCCTAGACGAGGTGGACCCCCTTTCCCAAGGGGGTGGACCTGTCCTGAAGTGGCCCTCCACTGGTTCCCCGTGTTGGTTCCTTAATACCCTCCTGTCCCTTAGAGGGGTTTGGAAAGGGTCTTTGGGTTCCAGCGAACCCTCCTCCTAAAGGGGACCCTTCCTCTAACCCCAGGGGTTTTTGGGCCCCGGGGTTTTGAATGGCCCCCCCCATCAAGCCAATCCAACTTGTGGAGGTGCTTCAGGGCGTGGGGTGACATGTCAACAGATTACCTCAACAAATTAACAGCTAGAATGCCAAAGGTCTGCAATGCTGGAATTGCTGCAAAGGAGCATTCTTTGGCAAAGTTTGAAGAAAGAAATTAATACTTCAAATACAAATCATTATTTCTAACCTTGTCAATGTCTTGACTATATTTTCTATACATTTTGCAACTCATTTGATAAATAAAAGTGTGAGTTTTCATGGAAAACACGAAATTGTCTGGGTGATCCCAAACTTTTGAATGGTAGTGTATATATATATATATATAGAATATAATATTCAGTCATTGTAGATGTTTAGTGTTCATTTGACTTGTTTTCGTCTCTTTACCGTTTAGCTGCTGTAATCCTGTAATTCTCCACAATATTAAAAGAATATCTCATTGGATCTAAAACATATAAATGAATGTTCTCAATTACATGTTATGCTATTAGATATTAAAATATTGCAGAAACCCACAAACACAGCCGTTTTATTATAATTATTTTAATTAATAAATATGGGGGAAATGAAAATGTCCAAAAATAGTCCTAAATGAGTAATCATTGTGTGTGAACACAGGTAAAGAAAACTGGACGATATTAATCATCTGGACTCGACGCGCGCATGCGCACTCCTTGTCCCGCAGCAGCTCTGCCTCTGCGCATGCTCAGTGGGCCTCTCGGACGGTCCGTATTGACTCGTATGGCTTGATCAGTCGAGTGCTACGCCCCCTCCTGCTCCTCCTGCTCCTCCTCCTGCTCCTCCTCCTCCTCCTCCTCCTCCATCATCAGCTCTCGGGCTTGTCCTTGTTGGGGCCCATGAACTCCACCCCGTCCACCGGGATGTCCTTCTCCCGGATGGCCTTCTGCACGCACCGCTGGTACTCCCGGAAGGTCTCGGTGCACGGGTCCCCGCTGCGGTCCCCCTTCAGGAACTTGTCCGCGAACCAGCGGTTGAAGCACTGGTCGTAGTCCCGCTTCAGGTCGGTGCAGGCCTCCCCGACGCTGTTCATTCCGCCCGGCTGAAGAATCCGCGCCGACGCGACGAAGAAGCGGAAGAAAAGAAGAGATTTAAAATCTGACGTGAGGCAGCGCGAGCAGTGCGGGACTCTCCTTGAGCCGCGCGCCGTGATTGGCGGGTTTGAGAGCACGCAGCGTCGTACGTAATAGCGTCACCGACGCGTCAGAGATAGTTCCGTGAGGAGGAGGGATCACTCCCCGAGGAATCGCGAAGAACAGGAACACGTTGAAAACGGATTGTTATCTTCATCATAAACAGTTTAATGGAACGTCCGTCACTCATACAAGGAATTTAGACGATGGTTTTAAAACAATAAAGACAGTACAATAGTATTTATCAATAGTATTTAACATTATATGGTCAATAAATATACGTTGAAACAAGTATGATAAATAATAAAGAAAAGTGTATATTAATGAAGAAAGAGTGTGCAGTAATCTGTCCTGTGGGTGTGGGGGTCCTGGACTTTATTAATGAGCCCAACTGCAGGTGGCAATAATGTTATCATTTATTTACATTATATATTATATTTATTTATATATTAAACAAATGGAAATTATATTATTTATTAAAAGTGTATGTGCTTATCATTCAAATCTAAATTGAGTGAACATGATCAATTCAAACATTGAATTTGTTTTAAACTTATTATTCATGAAGCATTCTTGCATAGATAAGAATAACATAACACAATTCAAGCTACACACAATTTCACTGGGTTTCTATCTGAATATATAGAATATAATAAGGCTTTTTAAGGTATGACCGAAGGTTTCTATGTTTGTAGTTCATGCTTAAATAAACCTGCTGATATTATAAGCATACAATATTTGAAGTGGTACAAAGTAAATAAATACATTTACTCTGGAAATCGGCCTCAGTGCAGTTTTTAGGTACTTCCATTTGCTGCTTGTGTGTTCTTTTACTCCACATTCAGAGGGAAATATTACTTTCCACTTCCCTTTTTTGATAAATTGTTACTTTGTAGATTAAAAAACTTTAAATCAGCAAATAATTTTGAGTTAAAAACTAGATTTGATTGATTCCAGGGGGGAAATATACAAGCTTCCCAGCAGTACGTAACTCAATTTAGCTCCCCTTTAGCAGCCGCAACATTAAAGCAATATTAAAGCAACATGAAACATGAAATAATAATACAGAATATCTATACATTTATATTTAAATATATGTTTATGTATATTTCCTTATATGTAATACATTTTCCAAAACAAAGGCAGAGTGCGACTTCTTCCTTCTTTCTTTCCCCACAATCACGGTCCAAAAAACCCGCGAGAGTTCACACGTTGTTTTACGAGATCTCGCGTTTCTCCAAGAAGACGCGAGGAGCGTCGGACTGATCGTAATTCGCCGGTATTCGCTTTTATTCCTCAACCTTCGGGCTCTGGACGCGCACCGGCAGTTGAAACGGGTAAGCGAGCCGCGCGCGAGCTCCCCGGCTCGCGGGCCGGTCGCTACGGCGTGAGCACGCGACGCTAAACTGCTCTGATGGTTGTGATGCTGATAGCTTAGCCGCTAGCTGCTCCGCCATGTTTTGATTTTCTAATTCAAACTTTTACGCGGAAATAATTTGAGTGTTGGTTTTGTTTGTTCGCTCCGGAGCTCCACGATGTCCGACAGCGACGACAGCGACTTCTCCGACAACCCGAGCGAGCGCAGCAGCGACGGGGAGGCGGAGGAGGGCAACGAGGTGAGCTAGCCGTCGAGCTAACCGCTAAGCTAACAATGCTAACAGTAAACAGTGAGGTTCTACGAGGCTAAAGGGGAATAAAGTGTGAAAACATAACACACGCACACACATATAAATTACATAGTACACATCTGAGGATCTTATACTTCTCATGTCACTTTTTTATATATTTAATGTACATTTATTGACAGAAAATCTGAAGCTCTGTTGACTGTTGAAGCATTTGTTTCCATTTGCAATGGAATAATAATATAACCTGTATAATGTTAATACACTAGTAATACGAGTCACACATCAGTTATAAGAGTCTTTTGATGTAGACTATTTTCACTAAATATTAAAATATAGATTCAAGAACAAACCCGATCGGCTGCTTCAGACAGAATATAGAATAGTTCTGAGTTCATGTTTCACAGTGAGATGCTGCTGTCACGTTAATGTGTCAGTGAAATAACAGGATCTATAATAGTTAAACACTGGAGTGTTTGTCCCCCCAGGAGGAGACGGGCAGCCCGGTGGGCAGCGACAAGGTAGCCGAGGAGGAGGGGGAGGACCTGGAGGAGGAGGAGTACGACGAGGAGGAAGAGGAGGATGACGATGACCGCCCCAGGAAGAAGCCGAGGCACGGCGGCTTCATCCTGGACGAAGCCGGTACGCCCGACGACGCCTTCGCGGTTCGACCTGGCGGCGAGTCGGCGGCGCCGGTTTTAACCCTTCGTCTGCCGTCTGGTTTGTCTGTCTCCGTCTAGACGTGGATGACGAGTACGAGGATGAGGAAGATCAGTGGGAGGAAGGAGCGGAAGACATTCTGGAGAAAGGTGAGGACGCTGCACCGGCTGGGAGGGCGTGAAGAGAGCTGATTATGAATGTTTAACTTGGGTTCCACGTAGAACCACGTAGAACCACGTAGGACCACGCAGAACTACGTAGGACCACGTTGACGCCCTCTGAGACCTTCAGCAGTTCATCTCCACGAGGTTTTAGTTCCTCTGAAACGCTCCAACAGCTTCACACCTCGGGGGAACCTCCTCCTCCAAGAGGAGAGACACCGGGGTCCTCCTCCTGTATCCAACAGGAGACAGGATGTAGGAGACAGGATGTAGGAGACGGGATGTAGGAGACAGGATGTAGGAGACGGGATGTGGGAGACGGGATGTGGGAGACGGGATGTAGGAGACGGGATGTAGGAGACGGGATGTGGGAGACGGGATGTGGGAGACGGGATGTGGGAGACGGGATGTGGGAGACGGGATGTAGGAGACGGGATGTGGGAGACGGGATGTAGGAGACGGGATGTGGGAGACGGGATGTGGGAGACAAGTAGGGTTCTTTGGGGGGGAACCTCAACACAGTGAGACATAAAGTCCCCCGATGAGGAGGAGGATGAGGAGGAGGCGGCGTGGTGTCTAACGTGTCTCTCTGTCTCTGGGCGCGTCCTCTCCAGTGAACGGTAATCCTCTCAGATCTTCTCTCGTGTCTCGTGTCCATCAGTCAGACATCATGATCACCGCCGGCTCATCTGTGTGAGCGCCACGCCGGGAAGCAGCTGGCCGTCCACCAGACCCACCAGACCCACTGGGTCCACTAGACCCATTAGACCCACCGGGTCCACTAGACCCACCAGACCCACCGGGTCCACTAGACCCACCGGGTCCACCAGACCCACCGGGTCCACTAGACCCACCAGACCCACCGGGTCCACTAGACCCACCAGGTCCACTAGACCCACCAGACCCACCGGACCCACTAGACCCACTAGACCCACCGGGTCCACCAGACCCACTAGACCCATTAGACCGTGACATGTAGGAACCTTCGTGGTCGCTCGCTGCTTCCTGGTCGACGGCCGCCATGTTTTCTTTGATGGTTTATGATTTGCTCCTGATTGGTCGGCGCTCCTCTCGAGGCTCTGGGTCACGAGGGGAGGAGTGCAGCGGTAACCACGGCGACGGCTCAATGGACTCGTTTAAATGACTTTGAGTTGATTATTATTTATTATTATTAATATACGGATGCAAACAGGAAGTCAGACGGCGTTGGGGGACGGACCGTTGAAGAGGATTCAGTTTGAGAGACGACGGGTCGGTCCGTGCTGATTGGTTGGAACTGTTGTCCCTTTGAAGAGTTTGAAGCTGATGTCACGATTGCGTCGTTAGTTCCTGCTGCGCTCTGACCTCTGACCTCTGACCTTCACCGACCTCGAGCTGTTTCTGTGCCGTACGTCATCGTGTTAATCTTTATGTGTTTTAGTTTTTCTCCCATCATGCTTTGTGCCTGACCTGTGATGATGATGATGATTTCTGTCCTTCCTCTTGGCTGCTGCTCATTCTTGGCTTCTTCTCTCATCCCACCATCACTGTCTCCACCCCTCCTCGTCTCCTTACCTTTGCCCCCCCCTCCTCGTCTCCTTACCTTTGCCCCCTCCTCCTCGTCTCCTTACCTTTGCCCCCCCCTCCTCGTCTCCTTACACCCACCCCTCCTCGTCCTCATACCTTTTCCCTCCCTCCTCTCCTCCTTGCAGCCCCCCTCCTCGTCTCCTTACCTTTGCACCCCCCTCCTCGTCTCCTTACCTTTGCCCCCCCCTCCTCGTCTCCTTACCTTTGCCCACCCCTCCTCGTCTCCTTACCTTTGCCCACCCCTCCTCGTCTCCTTACCTTTGCCCCCCCCTCGTCTCCTTACCTTGCCCACCCCTCCTCGTCTCCTTGCCCCCCTCCTCGTCGCCTTGCTTTGCCCCCCCCTCCTGCTCTCCCTTTGCCCCCTCCTCGTCTCCTTGCCACCCCTCCTCGTCTCCTTACCTTTGCACCCCCCTCCTCGTCTCCTTACCTTTGCACCCCCCTCCTCGTCTCCTTACCTTTGCCCGCCCCTCCCCCTCCTCGTCTCCTTACCTTTGCCCCCCTCCTCGTCTCCTTACCTTTGCACCCCCCTCCTCCCCTCCTTGCCCACCCCTCCTCGCTCCTTACCTTGCCCCCCTCCTCGTCTCCTTACCTTTGCCCGCCCCTCCTCGTCTCCTTACCTTTGCCCCCCCCCCCGGCGGTCCTGAGCAGAGGAGGCTGAAGGTAAGGCTCCTCTTCCTCGGCTCAGTATCTTCTGAGTGGCGGTTCCTCTGAGTCCTGAGCCTTCATCTCCTCCTCAGTGTCCAACATCGACCACGTGGTTCTGGACGAGGACCACTCCGGGTCCAGAAGGCTGCAGAACCTGTGGAGGTAACGCGGGGCAACCGATGATGACGACTCTGGTAACGTGATGAAGAGTTGACCGTGTGGTCTGTGTGCAGAGACTCCAGAGAGGAGGCGCTGGGCGAGTACTACATGAGGAAATACGCCAAGTCCTCCGGAGGAGAGCAGTGAGTCGCTTCTTCTTCTTCTCACCTTTTATTACGGCATCAACGAGGAAACGGAGCACTTCCTGTCTGTTTCACAATAAAAGCCTTCCTGCAACCGGTCAGGCTTTTAATGTGAAACACCTACAGGAAGTGAGTATTTTACCTTAAAGCTTGTGATCACAAACTTCTTCTTCTTCTTCTCGTTCTTGTTCTTCTCCTTGTTCTTCTTCTTCCTCTTTTTCTTCTTCTCCTTCTTCTTCTCCTTCTTCTTCTGTGGTGTGCAGTTTCTCCGGTGGGTCTGAGGAGCTCTCTGATGACATCACCCAGCAGCAGCTACTTCCTGGTGTCAAGTATGTGAACGCTCATCCGACCAATCAGCATCGAGCCGGCCGGAGAAGTGTGTCCTCACGTTTGTGTGTTTGTGTGCAGGGATCCCAACCTGTGGACGGTGAAGTGTAAGGTGTGTGTCCTCACACACGCACACACACAGAGACACGCACTCTCACACACACACACACACTCTCACACACACACACACACACACTCCCCTAACGTCCCGTGTCCCGTCAGATCGGGGAGGAGAGGGTGACGGCCATCGCCCTGATGAGGAAGTTCATCGCCTACCAGTTCACCGACACGGTGAGCACTTCCTTTAGAGGCGGGACCTCGCGAATGCTCCGCTCTGATTGGCTGGGGAGGTCTAACCGAGAAGAGATGATTTTAAATACCAGGGAAGAAGATTCTGAGCTTATTGTTTCTAAGTAGTGAAGTATTTATCCCCACAGCCTCTGCAGATCAAGTCCGTGGTGGCCCCCGACCACGTCAAAGGGTACATCTACGTGGAGTCCTACAAGCAGACGCACGTCAAGTCGGCCATCGAGGGCATCGGCAACCTGCGCATGGGCCTGTGGAACCAGCAGATGGTCCCCATCAAGGAGATGACGGACGTGCTGAAGGTCGTCAAGGAGGTCACCAACCTGAAGCCCAAGTCCTGGGTCCGCCTCAAGAGGGGCCTGTACAAGGACGACATCGCACAGGTACCGGCTCTGACCCCGCGGCACGCGGTTCTGACCCCGCGGTTCTGTGTTTCACATCAATCAACGGGGAATGTCTCGGCCGAATGGTCCAAAAATAAAACTTCCTCATGGTTCCTCATGGTTCCCCATTGGTTCCTCATGGTTCCTCGTTGGTTCCTCATGATTCCCCGTTGGTTCCTCATGGTTCCCCGTTGGTTCCTCATGGATCCCCGTTGGTTCCTCATGGTTCCCCGTTGGTTCCTCATGATTCCCCGTTGGTTCCTCATGATTCCCCGTTGGTTCCTCATGATTCCCCGTTGGTTCCTCATGGTTCCCCGTTGGTTCCTCATGGATCCCCGTTGGTTCCTCATGATTCCCCGTTGGTTCCTCATGATTCCCCGTTGGTTCCTCATGGTTCCCCGTTGGTTCCTCATGGTTCCCCGTTGGTTCCTCATGGTTCCCCGTTGGTTCCTCATGGATCCCCGTTGGTTCCTCATGATTCCCCGTTGGTTCCTCATGATTCCCCGTTGGTTCCTCATGGTTCCCCGTTGGTTCCTCATGGATCCCCGTTGGTTCCTCATGATTCCCCGTTGGTTCCTCATGATTCCCCGTTGGTTCCTCATGGTTCCCCGTTGGTTCCTCATGGATCCCCGTTGGTTCCTCATGATTCCCCGTTTGGTTCCTCATGATTCCCGTTGGTTCCTCATGGTTCCCCGTTGGTTCCTCATGATTCCCCGTTGGTTCCTCATGATTCCCCGTTGGTTCCTCATGGTTCCCCGTTGGTTCCTCATGGTTCCCCGTTGGTTCCTCATGATTCCCCGTTGGTTCCTCATGCATACCTGCAAACTTGTCACCTTTCGGTGAAATTCACCGTTTTGAACTCAAAATAGGTCATCCACGTGAAACGTGGAGATCCGAAGAGTTTTTGCTTTGGGGTCACCTGGCCGCTGCCGTTGAGAAGGCAGTGAGACGCGGAGAAAAGTGTGAAGTGTTGCTCTTCGCAATAAAACATCTTTGATGGGGCGTGTCGTGTCTCGGCCAATCAGCGTTCAGATGTCCACAGCGTTTGGGGGTTCAGGTTAGCTTGAATGTTAGCCCGCTACATTTACTGCTGTCACGCTGCACGGTGTAGCGATGCTAACAAAGTACCCGTACGTTAAACACGATGTGATTTCGCATATTTTTAGTATCGATACTTCATTAAGAGAGCGATCAGGCGCCGCGCTGCTCGATGTCGAGCTGTCTGCGCACACTGCCTGCGCAGCTCACAGAGAAGAGGCGGAGCTTTAGAGACTTCGGCTTAAAAACTAAAAAGATGCCAGAAGTGAAATGTTTCAGTCTTTAAAGTTGTGTAACTCTCCAGCTGCTCATCCTGATGAACTGTGGATCATCTGGTCAGAGACTAACGGCCTCATAGTGATCATCAATGCTCTGATGGAACCATGTAGTTTCATTTATATCTGGCTGTATTAATACTCATATTACTGCCATTTGTTAAGTGTTGAACAAGTTGGTAAAAAGTGAACCATACAGATGTTTTATTTATTACTATTATAGATAAATATACCAGTCTCGTATTTATGGTACCATATTGTTTTTATGGTATTGTATTTAATTCTGGTATGGGGTATCATGATATTTATGGCAGGTATGTAATATGTATAGAAGTTATAATATGAGTATCATGACAAACAGGTTGAGACAGAACAGATTCAGGGAGAAGTCCATGAGGACTGTTCAGGCAACAAAAAAGGAAGTTGGTTCATGAATGACTTTAACCATATTATATATAATGACAATGTATATTTGTTATTACTATCATTATAGGGCTGAGTCAGAGCGGAGGACCTTTTGTTCTTAAACTGTTTATTATCATTATTTAGATTTGTGGTCAGAACAATAAAATGACTGTAGTTGTGGTTCTAAAAGCTTTGAGGCTTCAAACAACGTGGATGTGGTGTGGTGACAACAAAACAAAAAGTCACCTGCACCCCCCCCCCCCCGTTGTCACCTTTTTCACCCCTCATGAGTTTGCAGGTATGCTCATGGTTCCCCGTTGGTTCCTCATGGTTCCCGTTGGTTCCTCATGGTTCCCCGTTGGTTCCCTGTGCTCCAGGTGGACTACGTGGAGCCGAGTCAGAACACCATCTCCCTGAAGATGATCCCTCGTATCGACCTGGACCGCATCAAGGCCAAGATGAGCCTGGTAGGAGCGACGCTCACAGCCCCTCCTCCTCCTGAAGAGGCGGCCTCTGACCTGTCTGCCTGCCCACCTGTCTGCCCACCTGTCTGTCTCTCTGTAGAAGGACTGGTTCTCTAAGAGGAAGAAGTTCAAGCGACCAACTCAACGTCTGTTTGATGCTGAGAAAATCAGGTTAACAGATTTTATTCCAACGCTTAAAATATCAAATATTTGAGAAAATTCTTTGAGGTCTTTGTTTGACAGGTGATGATTGACAGGTGGTGTGTGATTGACAGGTGATGATTGACAGGTGGTGTGTGATTGACAGGTGATGTGTGTTTGACAGGTGATGATTGACAGGTGGTGTGTGATTGACAGGTGGCGTGTGATTGACAGGTGACGTGTGATTGACAGGTGGTGATTGACAGGTGGTGATTGAGAGGTGATGATTGACAGGTGGTGATTGACAGGTGGTGATTGACAGGTGACGTGTGATTGACAGGTGGCGTGTGATTGACAGGTGGCGTGTGATTGACAGGTGACGTGTGATTGACAGGTGGCGTGTGATTGACAGGTGACGTGTGATTGACAGGTGACGTGTGATTGACAGGTGGCGTGTGATTGACAGGTGACGTGTGATTGATGACAGGTGGTGATTGACAGGTGGCGTGTGATTGACAGGTGGCGTGTGATTGACAGGTGGCGTGTGATTGACGGGTGACGTGATTGACAGGTGGTGATTGACGGGTGTGTGATTGACAGGTGACGTGTGATTGACAGGTGGCGTGTGATTGACAGGTGACGTGTGATTGACAGGTGACGTGTGATTGACAGGTCCCTGGGAGGAGAAGTGAGCCACGATGGAGACTTCATGATCTTTGAGGGGAACCGTTACAGCCGCAAAGGGTTCCTGTTCAAGAGCTTCGCCATGTCGGCTGTGGTGAGACGCACTGACGACAACAACAACAACAACAACAACAACAGACTGTTGGGTCCCGGTTGAGCCTCCGACAGTTTTAACGCCTGGAGATAAAATATAATTACAATGCATTCATATTTGTTAAGCCAATGAGAACGCAGGACCAGGACGTGCACGTGTGTGTGTGTGGGGGACGTGCACGTTGTCGGCCATCTTGGACAGGAAGTGGCGGCTGAACCTTCGTGTTCCTCAGATCACAGACGGAGTGAAGCCGACGCTGTCGGAGCTCGAGAAGTTTGAGGACCAGCCGGACGGAATCGACCTGGAGGTGGTCACCGAGTCAGGTGTGTGTCTCTGTGTCTGTGTGTGAGTGTGTGTGTGTGTCTCTGTGTCTGTGTGTGTGTGTGTCTCTGTGTCTGTGTGTGTGTGTGTGTGTGTTTGAGTGTGTGTGTCTCTGTGTCTGTGTGTGTGTTTGAGTGTGTGTGTGTGTGTGTGTCTGTGTGTGTGTGTCTCTGTGTCTGTGTGTGTGTTTGAGTGTGTGTGTCTCTGTGTGTGTGTGTCTCTGTGTGTCTCTGAGTGTGTGTGTGTGTCTCTGTGTGTGTGTCTCTGTGTGTGTGACAGGGTGTTTTATTTAATTTGTTTAGCTGTTTAATCCAAATATAAAACTAACTTATGATGGTGTGTGTGTGTGTGTCTCTGTGTGTGTGTGTGTGTGTGTGTGTGTGTGTGTCTCTGTGTGTGTGTCTCCGTGTGTGTGTCTCTGTGTGTGTGTGTGTGTGTCTCTGTGTGTGTGTGTGTGTGTGTGTGTGTGTGTGTGTGTCTCTCCGTGTGTGTGTGTGTGCGTCCCACAGGTAAGGAGCGTGAGCACAACCTGCAGGCCGGGGACAACGTGGAGGTGTGTGAGGGCGAGCTGATCAACCTGCAGGGGAAGATCCTCAGTGTGGACGGCAACAAGATCACCATCATGCCCAAGCACGAGGACCTCAAGGTACACACACACACACGCCTCAGTGACCGCCCCGTGACCTCTGACCTTTAACCCTGTGTGTGTGTGTTCCCTCAGGACCCTCTGGAGTTCCCAGCTCACGAGCTGAGGAAGTACTTCCGGATGGGCGACCACGTGAAGGTGATCGCCGGCCGCTACGAGGGCGACACCGGCCTCATCGTCCGGGTGGAGGAGAACTTTGTGATCCTGTTCTCTGACCTCACCATGCATGAGGTACACACACACACACACACACACACACTCAGAGACACAGAGACACACACACAGAGACACCTAATACATAATACAATGATTTAAACAGCTAAGAATATTATATTCAATATATGCCAATAACCTTCTAAATGCCATACAGCCTTAAAAAACTATATATATATATACATATATAGTTTAACATTTCAGAATTGTTTAATTCCTCTCCTTTGTCTTCAGCTTGTCAAGAAAGAAACAATAATAAATAACTTGTATATTTCATGTTCATATATCTTTTTATTTATATAAATATCTTTATATATTTATTATATAATATTATGTAATATATATATATTTCATATATATATATATTACATAATATATATATTATGACATATATATTCGATATTATAAATATCGAATATATATTTATTCAATATCGAATATATTATCTGTACATAACCTGGTGCCTCCTCTGCAGCTGAAGGTTTTGCCCAGGGACCTGCAGCTCTGCTCTGAGACGGCGTCCGGCGTGGACGCGGGGGGGCAGCACGAGTGGGGCGAGCTGGTCCAGCTGGACCCTCAGACCGTGGGGGTCATCGTGAGGCTGGAGAGGGAGACCTTCCAGGTAGGGGTGGGGGGCGGGGCCTGTCTGAGTGCTCTCAGTGAGGCCTGCGTTGTGGGCGGGGCCTGTGAGTTCTCTCAGTGACACCTGCGTTGTGGGCGTGTCCCTCAGGTGCTGAACATGCACGGGAAGGTGATGACGGTGCGCCACCAGGCGGTGAACCGCAGGAAGGACAACCGCTTCGCCGTGGCTCTGGACTCCGAGCAGAACAACATCCACGTCAAGGACATCGTCAAGGTCATCGACGGACCGCACTCGGTAGGGACGGGAGGGGGCACTTCCTCGCATTTTTATTCTCTGTGGTCTTGTTTTTCAAAATAAAAGTTCTGCTTCTCTGTGGAACCACGTAGAAGTAAGACGAGAGGATTTTTTGAGGATGGAGTGGTGTGATGACTCAAACACACTCACTCACACATAAGCACATGGACACACACACACACACACACACACACACTCGGTGCTGACCAGGAGGTGCCCCCCCCCTACAGGGCCGTGAGGGGGAGATCCGTCACTTGTTCCGGGGCTTCGCCTTCCTGCACTGCAAGAAGCTGGTGGAGAACGGAGGAATGTTCGTCTGCAAGACCCGACACCTGGTCCTGGCTGGGGGATCCAAGGTCCTCTCTCTCTCCTCTCTTCTCTCTCTCCTCCTCCCTCCTCTCTCTCTCTCCTCCTCATGACTGTTGGTCTCAGCTCATCGTAGAATAAAACTTTTTAATGAAATGTCACATTCTGAAGCTTCCTGTTATATTTCTATATTGTAATACTTGTGTGGTGTCTTCAAGGATCGTGGGAAAGAAGACACTCCAGGGTGATGATGTTCTGTACTTCCTGTTTCAGCCCAGAGACGTGACCAACTTCACGGTGGGGGGCTTCGCCCCCATGAGCCCCCGCATCAGCAGCCCCATGCACCACGGGGGAGGAGGTGAGCCTCACACACCACTGGGGGCTAAGCCCCGCCCCCTCACCGGTCACCGCTCTGGAGAGCGAGTTAACAGTGTGTTTGTCCTCCTGCAGGTTCTCCACGAGGAGGTGGAGGTGGTGGTGGTGGAGGTGGTGGTGGTGGAGGTGGTGGTGGGGGAGGAGGAGGAGGAATGGGGCGTGGCCGAGGACGAAGAGACAACGAGCTGATTGGCCAGACGGTCCGCATCTCCCAGGGTCCCTACAAAGGTAGGACGCGCCCTGAAGGTGGCCGAGCGTTCCGTCCACCATGCTGACACCTCTGACTACATTTCCCAGGGTACATTGGGGTTGTGAAGGACGCCACCGAGTCGACGGCGCGAGTGGAGCTGCACTCCACCTGCCAGACCATCTCTGTGGACCGGCAGCGCCTGACCACCATGTACGTGTTCTTCAGTACCGAATGGGCCTTGAGGGCGTGGCCACACGCCTTTAGGGCGGGGCTACATGCCTTTAGGGCGGGGCCACACGCTGATTGACAGGACGTACATCCATTACATGGCTCCTCCAGTTTCCTCCCCTGTGGATCAATGTTGTGATCAGCTGACTTTCTGAGCTTGTATTGATCCCCTCTTCTTCCCTCTCTCCTTCCCTTCCTTCCTCCCCTCCCTCCCTCTTTCCCTCCCTCCCCCCCCCCTAGGGGGGCTAAGCGTCCCAGTGGCATGACCTCGGCTCACAGCCGTACCCCCATGTACGGCTCTCAGACTCCGATGTACGGCACCGGCTCCAGAACCCCGATGTACGGCTCGCAGACCACGGTCAAGAGGTGAGGCAGCGCTCTGTGTGGCGTTTTACGGGCCGGGACTGCTTGTCGTTGAGATGAAGATTTAATATTATATATTATATATATTAAATATATATTTAATATATTAAATATATATTTTATATGTATTAAATATGAATGTCTCCAGCTGGAAGCCGCACACCTCACTACGGCTCTCAGACCCCGTTGCATGATGGGAGCAGGACGCCAGGTCAGAGCGGAGCCTGGGACCCGAGTAACCCCAACACACCTTCCAGGTAACACTCACACTCACACACCCAACATACACACACTGAAAATACACACACCCAACACACACTCACTCTGAACATACACTCTCTCACACTCACTCACACACCCGTGTCTTCATAATATCGGTGTGTCCGTGTCCAGGAACGAGGAGGAATACGACTTTGGCTACGATGACGAGCCGTCTCCGTCCCCCCAGGGCTACGGGGGGACCCCCAACCCCCAGACCCCGGGTTACCCAGAAGTCCCCTCTCCGCAGGTCAACCCTCAGTACAACCCGCAGACGCCCGGCACGCCGGCCATGTGAGTCCTCCAAGGCCGCTGAGGCGAGAAGTCCCACAATGCACTGCGACAAATGACTGATCCTCCCTGTGTGTGTGTAGGTACAACACAGAGCAGTATTCCCCCTATGCGGCCCCGTCCCCTCAGGGCTCCTACCAGCCCAGCCCCAGTCCTCAGAGCTACCACCAGGTGGCGCCCTCGCCAGTCGGCTACCAGAACACGCACTCTCCGGCCAGCTACCACCCCACGCCGTCCCCCATGGCCTACCAGGTAGGACCCGCCGCCCCAGGGGGAACCGGTCCCAGCCGGTCGGTGGTGATCCTGACCCCTGGTTGTCCCCACAGGCCAGTCCTAGTCCCAGTCCGGTGGGCTACAGCCCCATGACCCCCGGAGCGCCCTCTCCTGGTGGATACAACCCTCACACCCCCGGCTCCAACATCGAGCAGGGCGGCAGCGACTGGGTGACCCCCGACATCCTGGTGAAGGTCAAGGACTCCTTCATGGACCTGATGGGGCAGACGGGGGTCATCAGGAGCGTCACGGTGAGAGGCCGTTTCATTCACCTTTGAAGATGAGAAACCTCAATATAGATTTAGATATTATATTTAGAACACAATATATCGATATCATATATGTATATATTCAATTTATATAATACATAATATATTTATTTATATATATATATGTTAAATTATATTATATTATATAAATTATATATTTATATGTATTATAAGGCACAAATAATTTAAAGTTTTATTCAAAACCTCAATAGAAGTTTTTTTTAATGTCCCAAAAAAGCCGAAATAATAGAAAGTTTCTTTAGAAAATGAAAACTGAATATTGTCCGTGTTCATAAAGACGAATAGAACTGTATGAGCTGCTGACTCTCTACACTCTCTCTACCCTCTCTCTACCCTCTCTCTACTCTCTCTCTACCCTCTCTCTCTACTCTCTCTCTACCCTCTCTCTACCCTCTCTCTCTACCCTCTCTCTCTACCCTCTCTCTCTACTCTCTCTCTACCCTCTCTCTCTCTCTACCCTCTCTCTCTCTACCCTCTCTCTCCTCTCTCTACCCTCTCTACCTCTCTCTCTGCCTCTCTCTACCCCTCTCTCTCTACCCCCTCTCTCTACCCTCTCTCTCTACCCTCTCTCTCTACCCCTCTCTCTCTCTCTCTCTCTCTCTACCCTCTCTCTCTACCCCCTCTCTCTCTACCCTCTCTCCCTCTCTACCCCCTCTCTCTACCCTCTCTCTCTACCCCCTCTCTCTCTACCCCCTCTCTCTCTACCCCTCTCTCTCTCTCTCTCTACCCTCTCTCTCTACCCCCTCTCTACCCTCTCTCTCTACCCCTCTCTCGCTCTCTCTACCTCTCTCTCTGCCCCTCTCTCTGCCCCACCTCTCTCTCTGCCTCTCTACCTCTCTCTGCCCCTCTCTCTGCCCCTCTCTCTCTCCCCTCTCTCTCTACCTCTCTCTACCCTCTCTGCCCCTCTCTGCCCCTCTCTCTGCCCCTCTCTACCCCTCTCTACCTCTCTCTCTGCCCCTCTCTCTTGCCTCTCTCTCCCCTCTCTCTCTGCCCCTCTCTCTGCCCCTCTCTCTGCCCCTCTCTGCCTCTCTCTCTACCCCTCTCCTACCTCTCTCTACCTCTCTCTCTCCCCTCTCTCTGCCCCTCTCTGCCCTCTCTCTCTGCCTCTCTCTCTGCCCTCTCTCTGCCCCTCACCCTCTCTCTCTACCCTCTCTCTCTGCCCCTCTCTGCCTCCTCTCTCTGCCTCTCTCTACCCCTCTCTCTCTCTACCCCTCTCTCTCTACCCCTCTCTCTCCCTCTCTCTCTCTCTACCCCCTCTCTCTACCCCTCTCTCTCTCTCTCCTCTCTCCTCTCTCTCTACCCCTCTCTCTCTGCCCTCTCTCTACCTCTCTCTGCCTCTCTCTACCCTCTCTCTCTACCCCCTCTCTCTCTCTCTCTCTCTACCCTCTCTCTCTCTGCCCTCTCTCTCTCTCTACCTCTCTCTACCCCTCTCTCTACCCCTCTCTCCCTCTCTCTGCCCCTCTCTCTGCCTCTCTCTCTCTCTGCCTCTCTCTGCCTCTCTCTCTCTACCCCTCTCTCTCTACCCTCTCTCTCTACCCTCTCTCTCTCTACCCTCTCTCTCTACCTCTCTCTCTACCCTCTCTCTACCCTCTCTCTCCTCTGCCTCTCTCTCTATCTTCTCTCTCTATCCTCTCTCCTCTCCTCTATATCTCTCTCTATCATCTCTCTGCCCTCTCTCTATCCTCTCTCTATCCCCTCTCTACTCTCTCTCTCTGCTCCCTCTCTCTACCTCTCTCTCTCTATCTTCTCTCTGCCTCTCTCCTCTCTCTACCCTCTCTCTATCCTCTCTCTCTACCCTCTCTCTCTACCCTCTCTCTCTCTACCCTCTCTCTCTCTATCTTCTCTCTACCCTCTCTCTCTACCCTCTCTCTCTACCCTCTCTCTACCCTCTACCCTCTCTCTCTCTACCTCTCTCTCTATCTTCTCTCTCTACCCTCTCTCTCTATCTTCTCTCTCTACCCTCTCTCTATCCTCTCTACCCTCTCTCTCTATCTTCTCTCTCTATCCTCTCTCCTCTATATATCCTCTCTCTCTCTATCATCTCTCTCTACCCTCTCTCTATCCTCTCTCTATCCCCTCTTTCTACCCTCTCTCTCTACCCTCTCTCTACCCCCTCTCTCTCTACCCTCTACCCTCTCTCTCTCTATCTTCTCTCTCTACCCTCTCTACCCTCTCTCTATCCTCTCTCTCTACCCTCTCTCTCTACCCCCTCTCTCTCTACCCTCTCTCTCTCTATCTTCTCTCTCTACCCTCTCTCTATCCTCTCTCTCCCTCTCTCTCTCTACCCTCTCTCTCTCTCTCTCTCTCTCTCTCTCTCTCTATCTTTCTCTCTCTGCCTCTCTCTCCTCTCTCTTCCCTCTCTCTCTCTACCCTCTCTCTCTCTATCATCTCACTCTACCCTCTCTCTATCCTCTCTCTCCTCTCTCTCTACCCTCTCTCTCTCTCTATCCTCTCTCTCTACCCTCTCTCTATCCTCTCTCTCTCCTCTCTCTATCCTCTCTCCTCTCTCTACCCTCTCTCTCTCTACCCTCTCTCTCTCTATCATCTCTCTGCCACTCTCTCTGCCTCTCTCTACCCTCTCTCCTCCTCTCCTCTCTCTATCCTCTCCTCTATATATCCTCTCTCTCTATCATCTCTCTCGACCCTCTCTCTCTCTATCTTCTCTCTCTACCCTCTCTCTACCCTCTCTCTCTCTACCCTCTCTCTCTATCCTCTCTCTCTACCCTCTCTACCCTCTCTCTCTACCCTCTCTCTCTACCCTCTTTCTCTCTATCATCTCTCTCTACCCTCTCTCTCTCTATCCTCTCTCTCTACCCTCTCTCTCTACTCTCTCTATCCTCTCTCTCCTCTCTCTCTACCCTCTCTCTCTCTATCATCTCTCTCTACCCTCTCTCTCTACCTCTCTCTCTCTATCATCTCTCTACCTCTCCCTCTCTCTCTCTCCTCTCTATCTCTACCTCTCCTGCCTCTCTCTCTATCTTCTCTCTCTACCCTCTCTCTCTATCCTCTCTCTCTACCCTCTCTACCCTCTCTCTACCCTCTCTCTCTACCCCCTCTCTCTACCCTCTCTCTCTCTATCCTCTCCTCTATATATCCTCTCTCTCTATCATCTCTCTCGACCCTCTCTCTCTCTATCTTCTCTCTCTACCCTCTCTCTGCCCTCTCTCTCTCTACCCTCTCTCTCTACCCTCTCTCTCTCTATCATCTCTCTCTACCCTCTCTCTACCCTCTCTCTCTACCCTCTCTCTCTCTATCATCTCTCTCTACCCTCTCTCTCTCTCTCCTCTCTCCTCTATATATATCCTCTCTCTCCTCCCCCTCCCAGGGGGGGATGTGCTCAGTGTTCATGCAGGAGTCTGAGAAGGTGGTGAGCATCAGCAGCGACCACCTGGAGCCCATCACGCCCACCAAGAACAACAAGGTGACCAGATCAATCACACTTTGGTTTTTCACATATAGAAATAATATGTATAAATATGTTATGGTCACTCAATTTCACACATTAATACTTTTAGGACCATTTTTGGGGACATTACATTTATTTATTCATTAAGTCAAATAATATAATATTCTGGTCTTGAGGTGGAAGTTATTGGAACAGATTTATATGTATATATATATATTATTATTTTTTATTCATATATTTATTTGTACATTCTTTTATATTTTATACGTATTTATATATATATATATTCGATATTTTTTATTTATATATAAATGTAAATAAATATGCAAATATTTTTATTTATTTTCTTTGATATTTTTTCTTTATTTATATTTTTTATATCTCTGTATATCTCTCTCTGTAATGGTCTCTACCGCCCCCTTGTGGTGGCGCCCTGCAGGTGAAGGTGATCCTGGGGGAGGACCGCGAGGCCACCGGCATCCTGCTGAGCATCGACGGCGACGACGGCATCGTCCGCATGGAGCTGGACGACCAGCTGAAGATCCTCAACCTCAGGTTCCTGGGACGCCTGGAGCCCTGAGAGCAGGAGGAGCAGCAGGAGGAGCAGGAACAGGAGGAGTCACTCACGTCCTCACAGAGACAGACGTGAGGAGCAGAGACTGTCATGAGGAAGCTGTGGGAGGAGTTATGATGACTAAGCCCCGCCCACTTGGACCCCACAGGACACCTGTCTGCCTCGCCACCCAATCACAAGCAGCTCTCTCGCTCGCTGTGCGGTCGTTGTATTTTTTAACTTTTTACGTTCTCGTTCTCCGGGTCTGAATCTGTTTTTAGTGTTTCTGAAGAACTTTGTTTGTTTTCTTGGTGGAGGAGAAAAAGTGTAACATGTCAATAAACTGTGAAGCAGTTCATTGTGTTGGTGAGGAGACACACACACACATACACACACATACATACACGTACGCACACATACATATACACACACACTCATACACACATACATACGAGGCGCACATACATGTACGTACGCACATACGCACATACGCATCCTTTTCGCTTTACATATACACACGTACGCACACATACATACATACATATACACACATACACACTCGTACATACAGACATATACACATTATATATCTACACAATCAGACACGCTGGATCTTTTGAATGCATTTATTGGTGGAGGTTGTGGGTTTGATTCCCCGCCGTCAGCCACAGGGCCGCTCCGGCTGCCGGTGGTCGATGGGGAGGTAGTAGAGCGGTGCCTGGGGGGGGCAGGGGTGACCGTGGGAGGAGTTCCGGCCCTGGCCACCGGGGGCGTGGTGGTCACAGCCCACCGTGAGGTTGCGAGACAGAGGGACCTCCACCTGGAACCACACCTCCCGACCCTGGAGGAGCAGCAGGAGGAGGGATTAATGCTGCTGCTGCTCATATGCACAATAAATACCTTTTTAAATTGTAATAAAATCGTTTCTAATCTTTGGCTCTGACCTTCAGGTCCGTCACACACTGGATCTCATGTTGGGCTCCAAGGTGCTGAACCAGGACCTGCTGGAGCTCCACGAGCTGCAACACACAGGTAGACCCCCATGGACCCACCAGGACCACGTAGACCCCCATGGACCCACCAGGACCACATAGACCCCCATGGACCCACCAGGACCACGTAGACCCCCATGGACCCACCAGGACCACGTAGACCCCCATGGACCCTCCAGGACCACGTAGACCCCCATGGACCCACCAGGACCACGTAGACCCCCATGGACCCACC
>NC_079407.1:1243801-1301301 GCF_029220125.1 Pseudoliparis swirei
TCCTGTTACTAGGATACATCTCAGGGCACTTGTCCTGTTACTGTTAGGATACATCTCAGAGGAACTTGTTGTCCTGTTACTAGGATACATCTCAGAGGTACTTGTCCTGTTACTAGGATACATCTCAGAGGTACTTGTTGTCCTGTTATAGGATACATCTCAGAGGAGACATTGTCTCCTGTTACTTCAGGATACATCTCTGAGGTACTTGACCTGTTATTAGGATACATTCTCAGAGTACTTGTTGTCCTGTTAGGATACATCAAGACATTGTCCCTGTTACTGAGGATGCCACAGAGCAACTTGACCTGTTACTGAGATACATCCCAGAGGTACTTGTTGTCCTGTTACTAGGATACATCTCAGAGGTACTTGTGACCTGTTACTAGGATACATCTCAAGTACTTGTTGATACTGTTGCTAGGATACATCTCAGAGGTACTTGACCTGTTACTAGGATACATCTCAGAGGTACTTGTTGTCCTGTTGCTAGGATACATCTCAGAGGTACTTGTTGTCCTGTTGCTAGGATACATCTCAGAGGTACTTGTTGTCAGTTATAGGATACATCTCGAGGTACTTGTCCTGTTACTAGGATACATCTCAGAGGAACTTGTCCTGTTATGGATACATCTCAGAGGTACTTGACTGTACTAGGATACATCTCAGATGTACTTGTTGTCTGTTACTAGGATACATCTCATAGAAGTACTTGTTGTCCTATTAGATACATCTCAGAGGTACTTGTTGTCCTGTTGCTAGATACATCTAGGAGGTACTTTGACCTGTTGATAATACATCTCAGAGTAACTTGTTGTCCTGTTACTAGGATACATCTCAGAGGAACTTGTTGTCCTGTTACTAGGATACATCTCAGAGGTAATTGTCCTGTTACTAGGATACATCTCAGATGTACTTGTTGTCCTGTTACTAGGATACATCTCAGAGGTACTTGTTCTGTTACTAGGATACATCTCAGAGGTACTTGTTGTCCTGTTAATAGGATACATCTCAGAGGAACTTGTTGATATCTCAGAGGTACTTGTTGTCCTGTTACTAGGATACATCTCAGAGGTACTTGTTCTGTTACTAGGATACATCTCAGAGGTACTTGTCCCACATTAGGATACATCTTGAGGTACTTGTTGTCCTGTTACTAGGATACATCTCAGAGGTACTTGTTGTCCTGTTACTAGGATACATCTCAGAGGTACTTGTCCTGTTACTAGGATACATCTCAGAGGTACTTGTCCTGTTACTAGGATACATCTCAGAGGTACTTGTCCTGTTACTAGGATACATCTCAGAGAGGATATCTTGAGGTACTTGTCCTGTTACTAGGATACATCTCAGAGGAACTTGTTGTCCTGTTACTAGGATACATCTCAGAGGTACTTGTCCTGTTACTAGGATACATCTCAGAGGTACTTGTCCTGTTACTAGGATACATCTCAGAGGTACTTGTTGTCCTGTTACTAGGATACATCTCAGAGGTACTTGTTGTCCTGTTACTAGGATACATCTCAGAGGTACTTGTTGTCCTGTTGCTAGGATACATCTCAGTCTTGTCTCTGAGTTACTAGGATACATCTCAGAGGTACCTTGACCTGTTACTTTAGATACATCTCAGAGGAACTTGTTGACCCTGTTACTAGGATACATCTCAGAGGTACTTGACCTGTTAATAGGATACATCTCAGAGGAACTTGTTGACCTGTTACTAGGATACATCTCAGAGGTACTTGTCCTGTTACTAGGATACATCTCAGAGGTACTTGACCTGTTACTAGGATACATCTCAGAGGAACTTGTCCTGTTACTAGGATACATCTCAGAGGTACTTGTTGTCCTGTTGTTAGGATACATCTCAGAGGTACTTGTTGTCCTGTTACTAGGATACATCTCAGAGGTACTTGTTGTCCTGTTGCTAGGATACATCTCAGAGGTACTTGTCCTGTTACTAGGATGCATCTCAGAGGTACTTGTTGTCCTGTTGTTAGGATACATCTCAGAGGAACTTGTTGACCTGTTACTAGGATACATCTCAGAGGAACTTGACCTGTTACTAGGATACATCTCAGAGGTACTTGTTGTCCTGTTACTAGGATACATCTCAGAGGTACTTGTCCTGTTACTAGGATACATCTCAGAGGAACTTGTTGTCCTGTTACTAGGATACATCTCAGAGGTACTTGTCCTGTTACTAGGATACATCTCAGAGGTACTTGTTGTCCTGGTTAGGATACATCTCAGAGGTACTTGTTGTCCTGTTGCTAGGATACATCTCAGAGGAACTTGTTGTCCTGTTACTAGGATACATCTCAGAGGTACTTGTCCTGTTACTAGGATACATCTCAGAGGTACTTGTCCTGTTACTAGGATACATCTCAGAGGTACTTGTTGTCCTGTTACTAGGATACATCTCAGAGGAACTTGTTGTCCTGTTACTAGAAGAGGTACTTGTTGTCCTGTTGTTGAGATACATCTCAGAGGAACTTGTTGTCATCTCAGAGGTACTTGTTCTGTTACTAGGATACATCTCAGAGGTACTTGACCTGTTACTAGGATACATCCCAGAGGAACTTGTTGTCCTGTTACTTAGATACATCTCAGAGGTACTTGTTGTCCTGTTGCTAGGATACATCTCAGAGGAACTTGTCCAGCTACTAGGATACATCTCAGAGGTACTGTCCTGTTACTAGGATACATCTCAGGGCTCCAGACTAACTTTTTAACTAGGAGCACAGTCATCGCTCTAACTTAAAATGTTAGGGCAGCAGAAAATTTAGTGCGGTGAAAAAGGTCTTAAACTTTCATTCATGCAGTCGAGCTATTGAGTGCGTGATCAGCAGCTTCGCTCTGTCTGGGATACGCTGCACAGGTGAGCACACCCTGAAACATACTATTGAGAACATATTCGCTGACATGAACCTGATGAACACAGTTGTTTTTGTTTTTCAACGCAGACTTTTTTTTGCCTTAGGCGCTTAGGCGGATTTGTCATAGGCGCTGAAAACGGCTTAGGCCCTAAATTTTCTCTGCAGGAAAACCCTGACACACTATAAATCGACTTGCAAAGTTTTCCCATCATTTTACTGTATTACTGATAAATAATTTGACAATATACAATCTTATGCCTGTTTGCCTTCATGAACTGCAAAACATTCACAACAGAGGAACTCTTCAGAAGTTACTGTATTGAGTTTAAACATATTTTAAGAGAAAACATACCTTGAGCATGTGCATGTTGCACTTGATGTAATCAAAACATTTGTTGGTTTCAGAGATGCACCGAATAGGTTTTGGTGCCGATCACCCGATCACTGAAATCAGTATCTGCCGATCACCGATAATACGATCAACGATCACTGAAATCAGTATCTGCGATCCGATAATACCAATCACCGATCACGGTGTTGATTGAAGCATTCTATTTATTGTGTAGCATTATTGCCTAGGACTATGAGGAAATATATATATAAAGCAACTCAAACATTAAAGAAATTACGATTTCTTTAAACATTTAGAACTTTTACTTTGAAAATGTCCTAATTGATACATTAAAATTGTTTGATTGTTATTAGATTTCAGATATGTATGAACACATCTGCATCATTCATTTCCTGGAACTCTTGGGAAATCTATATACAGGACTTTTCTTAACATACAAAAGACTGACTAATTTTATAAACTCTTCCTTGGTACAGTAAACATTTTAATGTTAGCATAATTTAAGCTAAATCTCAGAAACTATCTATAAAGATACAACATCAGTTCATTGTTTACTTTTTATATGTTAGTGTATGATTTGTCGACATCTTATTTTGATAAACGGATGTTGTTTCACGTGGTTCTTTCCGCTAACTTTGCAAAACCGGATGTTGTCACTTAAATCCTTCACGTTGTCATGCGCCTTAGTTGATGACAAATTTACTCAGACTGTGTCTAATTTTAGCTAATCACTACTCATTTGGTCGCAGTCTGGAGCCCTGATCTCAGAGGTACTTGTTGTCCTGTTACTAGGATACATCTCAGAGGTACTTGTTGTCCTGTTACTAGGATACATCTCAGAGGTACTTGTTGTCCTGTTACTAGGATACATCTCAGAGGTACTTGTCCTGTTACTAGGATACATCTCAGAGGTACTTGTTGTCCTGTTACTAGGATACATCTCAGAGGTACTTGACCTGTTACTAGCATACATCTCAGAGGTACTTGTTGTCCTGTTACTAGGATACATCTCAGAGGTACTTGTTGTCCTGTTACTAGGATACATCTCAGAGGTACTTGTTGTCCTGTTACTAGGATACATCTCAGAGGTACTTGTTGTCCTGTTACTAGGATACATCTCAGAGGTACTTGTTGTCCTGTTACTAGGATACATCTCAGAGGAACTTGTTGTTACTAGGATACATCTCAGAGGTACTTGTCCTGTTACTAGGATACATCTCAGAGGTACTTGTTGTCCTGTTACTAGGATACATCTCAGAGGTACTTGTCCTGTTACTAGGATACATCTCAGAGGTACTTGTTGTCCTGTTACTAGGATACATCTCAGAGGTACTTGTTGTCCTGTTACTAGGATACATCTCAGAGGTACTTGTTGTCCTGTTACTAGGATACATCTCAGAGGAACTTGTTGTCCTGTTACTAGGATACATCTCAGAGGTACTTGTCCTGTTACTAGGATACATCTCAGAGGTACTTGACCTGTTACTAGGATACATCTCAGAGGTACTTGTTCTGTTACTAGGATACATCTCAGAGGTACTTGTTGTCCTGTTACTAGGATACATCTCAGAGGTACTTGTTGTCCTGTTACTAGGATACATCTCAGAGGAACTTGTTGTCCTGTTACTAGGATACATCTCAGAGGTACTTGTTGTCCTGTTACTAGGATACATCTCAGAGGTACTTGTCCTGTTACTAGGATACATCTCAGAGGTACTTGACCTGTTAATAGGATACATCTCAGAGGAACTTGTTGACCTGTTACTAGGATACATCTCAGAGGTACTTGTTGTCCTGTTACTAGGATACATCTCAGAGGTACTTGTCCTGTTACTAGGATACATCTCAGAGGAACTTGTTGTCCTGTTACTAGGATACATCTCAGAGGTACTTGTTGACCTGTTACTAGGATACATCTCAGAGGTACTTGTCCTGTTACTAGGATACATCTCAGAGGTACTTGTCCTGTTACTAGGATACATCTCAGAGGTACTTGACCTGTTACTAGGATACATCTCAGAGGTACTTGTTGTCCTGTTACTAGGATACATCTCAGAGGTACTTGTTGTCCTGTTACTAGGATACATCTCAGAGGTACTTGTCCTGTTACTAGGATACATCTCAGAGGTACTTGTTGTCCTGTTACTAGGATACATCTCAGAGGTACTTGTTGTCCTGTTACTAGGATACATCTCAGAGGTACTTGTCCTGTTACTAGGATACATCTCAGAGGTACTTGTCCTGTTACTAGGATACATCTCAGAGGAACTTGTCCTGTTACTAGGATACATCTCAGAGGTACTTGTTGTCCTGTTACTAGGATACATCTCAGAGGTACTTGTCCTGTTACTAGGATACATCTCAGAGGAACTTGTCCTTTTGCTAGGATACATCTCAGAGGTACTTGTTGTCCTGTTACTAGGATACATCTCAGAGGTACTTGTTGTCCTGTTACTAGGATACATCTCAGAGGTACTTGTTGTCCTGTTACTAGGATACATCTCAGAGGTACTTGTTGTCCTGTTACTAGGATACATCTCAGAGGAACTTGTCCTGTTACTAGGATACATCTCAGAGGTACTTGACCTGTTACTAGGATACATCTCAGAGGTACTTGTTGTCCTGTTACTAGGATACATCTCAGAGGTACTTGTTGTCCTGTTGCTAGGATACATCTCAGAGGTACTTGTCCTGTTACTAGGATACATCTCAGAGGTACTTGTTGTCCTGTTGCTAGGATACATCTCAGAGGTACTTGTTGTCCTGTTACTAGGATACATCTCAGAGGTACTTGTCCTGTTACTAGGATACATCTCAGAGGAACTTGTCCTGTTACTAGGATACACTTGTTGTCCTGTTACTAGGATACATCTCAGAGGAACTTGTCCTGTTACTAGGATACATCTCAGAGGTACTTGTCCTGTTACTAGGATACATCTCAGAGGTACTTGTTGTCCTGTTACTAGGATACATCTCAGAGGAACTTGTTGTCCTGTTACTAGGATACATCTCAGAGGTACTTGTTGTCCTGTTACTAGGATACATCTCAGAGGAACTTGTTGTCCTGTTACTAGGATACATCTCAGAGGTACTTGTTGTCCTGTTACTAGGATACATCTCAGAGGTACTTGTTGTCCTGTTACTAGGATACATCTCAGAGGTACTTGTTGTCCTGTTACTAGGATACATCTCAGAGGTACTTGTCCTGTTACTAGGATACATCTCAGAGGTACTTGTCCTGTTACTAGGATACATCTCAGAGGTACTTGACCTGTTACTAGGATACATCTCAGAGGTACTTGTCCTGTTACTAGGATACATCTCAGAGGAACTTGTTGTCCTGTTACTAGGATACATCTCAGAGGTACTTGTTGTCCTGTTACTAGGATACATCTCAGAGGAACTTGTTGTCCTGTTACTAGGATACATCTCAGAGGTACTTGTCCTGTTACTAGGATACATCTCAGAGGAACTTGACCTGTTACTAGGATACATCTCAGAGGTACTTGTTGTCCTGTTACTAGGATACATCTCAGAGGTACTTGTTGTCCTGTTACTAGGATACATCTCAGAGGTACTTGTCCTGTTACTAGGATACATCTCAGAGGTACTTGTTGTCCTGTTACTAGGATACATCTCAGAGGTACTTGACCTGTTACTAGGATACATCTCAGAGGTACTTGTTGTCCTGTTACTAGGATACATCTCAGAGGTACTTGTCCTGTTACTAGGATACATCTCAGAGGTACTTGTCCGATACATCTCAGAGGTACTTGTTGTCCTGTTACTAGGATACATCTCAGAGGTACTTGTTCTGTTACTAGGATACATCTCAGAGGTACTTGTTGTCCTGTTACTAGGATACATCTCAGAGGTACTTGTCCTGTTACTAGGATACATCTCAGAGGAACTTGACCTGTTACTAGGATACATCTCAGAGGTACTTGTTGTCCTGTTACTAGGATACATCTCAGAGGTACTTGTTGTCCTGTTACTAGGATACATCTCAGAGGTACTTGTTGTCCTGTTACTAGGATACATCTCAGAGGTACTTGTCCTGTTACTAGGATACATCTCAGAGGTACTTGTTGTCCAGATACATCTCAGAGGTACTTGTTGTCCTGTTGCTAGGATACATCTCAGAGGTACTTGTCCTGTTACTAGGATACATCTCAGAGGTACTTGTCCTGTTACTAGGATACATCTCAGAGGTACTTGTCCTGTTACTAGGATACATCTCAGAGGTACTTGACCCGTTTAGATACATCTCAGAGGAACTTGTTGTCCTGTTACTAGGATACATCTCAGAGGTACTTGACCTGTTACTAGGATACATCTCAGAGGTACTTGACCTGTTACTAGGATACATCTCAGAGGAACTTGTCCTTTTGCTAGGATACATCTCAGAGGTACTTGTTGTCCTGTTACTAGGATACATCTCAGAGGTACTTGTTGTCCTGTTGCTAGGATACATCTCAGAGGTACTTGTTGTCCTGTTGCTAGGATACATCTCAGAGGTACTTGTTGTCCTGTTACTTCGATCGTCGTCGGTGCATTTTGTTAAAAAAAAATTCAGTAAATAATGTATTTTCCATAAGTACATACATAACGTGTACATACTGGCAGACATTAACAACAGAATTGTTTTTTACGAATGGAGGACCGTCCAAAGACCGAGGTCTGTAGGCTCCTCTGAGATGAGGAGTTGGACGGCCCCGCCCCTAACCCTTTAGCCCCTCCCCTAACCCTTTCACCCCCCCCCCCCTCTACCAACTACTACTACAGGCACACACAGTACACATATGGATGAAAACATAAAATGTCGTATACAACAACAACATAAAACCAGAATAGGAAAAGAAAAGAAACCAAAAAAAGAAAGTCATAGTAAAATATTAATAAAGACAAATGTGAACTACTGATAAATTAGAAAAATAAATAAAAATAATATCACGAACATCAAATTATGTATATACATTTTATTTAAAATATTTTTCCTCTATTGTACTGTGCCGCCAGGCTGTATATCAATATTAAAAACTTTCAAAAAGAAGTGCGATCTCGTTGTTCAGATTGTTCTCCACTCAGAGGACGTGTATCCTCTTGACTCGTGACTCTTTGATTCCGTCTGCCCTTGAGGATCTCCCTGATGGAGGCTCCTCCTCCTCTGCAGTCAAGGCTTTATTCTCATGTTCTTTATTTCATACAAACACTTGACAGCAGCAGGTTGATAAGTGGAAGTCATGTTTCTCTCATTCTGACTAATTCACTGGTTTCTCGTTTATGAACCTCTTGAGTAACAAAGAGTTTAATGTGAGATTCTGAGACGTATGAATGTGTTTTATATCCTCCAGACGTCCAGCAGCTGCTGGTCCAAGAGGTTCCCCCTGAGCCGCCGGTCTGGGGCTCCAGTTTGACCAGGGGGACCCGGAGCCCCCCCATATTAAAGAGGAAGATGAGGACCCGGAGCCCCCCCACATTAAAGAGGAAGAGGAGGAACCAGAGCCCCCCCACATTAAAGAGGAAGAGGAGGACCCGGAGCCCCCCCACATTAAAGAGGAAGGGGAGGAACCGGAGCCCCCCCACATTAAAGAGGAAGAGGAGGCCAGAGCCCCCACATTAAAGAGGAAGAGGAGGACCTCTGCATCAGTCCTGATGGGAGCAGCCCAGGCTGCAGGAGGCTGAACTTGATTGTGGAGGACCAGAACCAGACAGGAAGTCAGATCCAGAAAGAGACCCAGAACCAGATCCTGACGAGCCCGACGACTTGTCTGAACCAGAGACCGACGACAGTAGAGAGTGGGAGGAGCCTCAGTCGGATGAGAACCCTCTGCTCCTCGCAGGAGGACCTGTAGGTGACTGTAGTCCTGGAGATGCATCGACCGGCTCGCCTGAGTGTGCTGCACGCTTTGACCACCAGGGGCATCCGGAGGAACCCAGCAGCTCCAGAATGGGAGAGAAACTCTTTCAATGCTCCGTGTGCGACAAAAGATTTGGATTCAACTGTCGCCTGAAGAGACACATGGTCCGCCACACGGGGGAGAAACAATTCTGTTGTTCAGTTTGTGGTAAAACGTTTTCACTGAAGAAGAACCTGAGCGCTCACATGAACGTCCACACCGGAGAGAAACCGTTTCACTGCTCCGTGTGCGACAAACGCTTTGGATTCCAGAGTGAACTGAAGAGACACATGATCCGCCACACGGGGGAGAAACGCTTCCGTTGTTCAGTTTGTAGTAAACAACTCTCATCCAAGCAGACGCTGAAGCGCCACGCTACAGGCCACGCCGAGGAGAAACCCTTCGGCTGCTCCGTCTGTGGGAAAACATTCGCGCTCGCTGGAGTCCTGAACAAACACGTGGTGGTCCACACGGAGGAGAGACCCTTCCGCTGCTCCCTGTGCAGGAAAACATTTGCTCAAAAGGGACACCTGAACTATCACATGAATGTCCACAAGGGGGAGAAACCGTTTGGCTGCTCCGTCTGTGGGAAAACGTTTCCTCAGAAGCAAAACATGAAACGACATCTGCTCGGCCACACGAGGGAAACCAACTAGTCGTGGAGCGCAGCGCGATGTTCTGGTCTCGGGGAGAAATGTCACGTGAATTTATGTATCAGAATAAATACTTGCCTCACGATAATGTTTGCGTTATTTCTCTTCATATAGTTTGTATCGTTCCACTTCACTGCAGAGGAAACGACTGCTCCTCCTTCAGTTTGTGTGCAACTCAAACACTACACGACGAGCTGTTTGACTTGACGGATGTATGCCAGGAACTTGCCTTCCTTCCTTGGCTTCTTGCCTGGCTTCCTTTCCTTCCTTGGCTTCCTTTCTTTCCATCTACACCACGGACTTCCAACATAACGCCGATAACGTCTACTTGCAAAAGTTCTCTGACGGCTCTGAACTCGTCGGCTTCATCTCCGCCGATGATGACGGAGCACAGAGAACCGAACCGGGACTTTTTGGGACGGTGCCAGCGGAACGGCCTCCACATCAACTGAGTAGACCACTACACACTACACACTGAGTAGACCGCTACACACTGAGGAGACCACTACACACTGAGTAGACCACTACACACTGAGTAGACTACTACACACTACACACTGAGTAGACCACTACACACTGAGGAGACCACTACACACTGAGTAGACCACTACACACTGAGTAGACCACTACACACTGAGGAGACCACTACACACTGAGTAGACCACTACACACTGAGTAGACCACTACACACTAGACCACTACACACTGAGGAGACCACTACACACTGAGTAGACCACTACACACTGAGGAGACCACTACACACTGAGTAGACCACTACACACTGAGTAGACCACTACACACTGAGGAGACCACTACACACTAGACCACTACACACTGAGGAGACCACTACACACTAGACCACTACACACTGAGGAGACCACTACACACTGAGTAGACCACTACACACTAGACCACTACACACTGAGGAGACCACTACACACTGAGTAGACCACTACAGACTGAGTAGACCACTACAGACTAGACCACTACACACTGAGTAGACCACTACACACTACACACTGAGTAGACCACTACACACTGAGGAGACCACTACACACTAGACCACTACACACTGAGTAGACCACTACACACTGAGTAGACCACTACACACTACACACTGAGTAGACCACTACACACTGAGGAGACCACTACACACTAGACCACTACACACTGAGTAGACCACTACACACTACACACTGAGTAGACCACTACACACTGAGGAGACCACTACACACTAGACCACTACACACTGAGTAGACTACTACACACTACACACTGAGGAGACCACTACACACTGAGGAGACCACTACACACTACACACTGAGGAGACCACTACACACTGAGTAGACCACTACACACTACACACTGAGGAGACCACTACACACTGAGGAGACCACTACACACTGAGTAGACCACTACACACTAGACCACTACACACTGAGTAGACCACAACACACTACACACTGAGTAGACTAGGGCTGCAACTAACGATTATTTTGATAATCGATTAATCGGTTGATTATTTTATCGATTAATCGGATAAAAAAACAAAAACTTACATTTTCAACCCTTTATTCAAAACAGGGTCCGTATGCTCATGGAAAACCTGGAAAAGTCATGGCATTTTTAAATGGCTATTAGCAGGCCTAGAAAAGTAATTGAACAAAATAAAATCCCAAAATATTTGGAAAAGTAATGCAAATTTGTTTTATTCAAATATTAATTTACACGGTATATATACGGTATGCTTTGGAATTCTCATTGTTATTTTAAATACTACATCTTCTCACTTTGTCACGTATAGACAGAGTTTTCACAAAATGTTTAATCATGGAAATTTGGTTTAAAGTCATGGAAAGATCCTGGAGATCCACTGGTGATGAACCTGTTCACTGGTCACCATGGTGATGAACCTGTTCACTGGTCACCATGGTGATGAACCTATTCACTGGTCACCATGGTGATGAACCGTCACAAACAGACAGCTCTCCTCTCCTGAGCAGTGGTCCCCATGTGGCCCCGCCCCCTGAACAATATCAGAGACGCGTTCCGATTTATTATTTTGTTCACCTGGCCCGCTGCCGTTGAGATTGCAGTGAGACGCGGAAACAAATGTGAAGTGGTGCTCTTCACAATAGAATATCTTTGATGAGACGTGTCGCGTCTCGGCCAATCAGCGTTCAGATGTCCACAGCGTTTGGGAAGTTAGGTTAGCTTGAATGTTAGTCCGCGACATCTGCTGCTGTCACGCTGCACGGTGTAGCGATGTAACAAAGTACCCGTACGTTAAAAACGATGTGATTGAGCATATTTTTAGAATCGATACTTCATTAAAAGAGCGATCAGAGCGCACGCTGCTCCGCTCCGTTAAATGCTGTCTGCACGCGCAGCGCACAGAGCGAGTGGGGGCGTGGCTTATCTCTGTTGCCTTTCTCCGTGGAAAAATATTTTCCGCTATCCGCCACGGAATAAATTACCACGCTTTCACGCTATGCTCTTGTGGAAATGCCACACACGCCGTGACATGTAGCGCCCTGGTGTCTGGGGGTCATGACGTCACCCGAGGCGCACTCAGCTCCGGTGAATGTCTCCGACCACGTGAAGGACTTCCGCATCCAGCGCCACGTGAGCAGCAGCAGCCAATTAGATTCATCAACAGAGGAGCAGCTCAGCGCTGATTGGCTCTAACAACGCAGCGTTATGCTCTCTCCTCAACCTCCGCTCCGCTCTTGTTTCTCCAGCGCCGCTCTGCGCTCAACTCAACTTTGTTTATACTCCGTGACTTATTGAGCGCCGTAATAATCAAACGACACAACGAATCGATAATGAAATTCCTTGCCAACTATTTTAATAATCGATTTTTATCGATTTTATCGATTCGTTGTTGCAGCCCTAGAGTAGACCACTACACACTAAAACACTCGATCGCTTTATCACCGAAACCATATAATCTGCTGACTGTTCAATTCCCTTTAATCAATACCGTGTTTCTATATATTTTTATTCCTCTGTATTTTGTATTTTCCTACTTCTTAACGGTACACCGGTTGTGATCCTGAAATTTCCCCATTGAGGGATTAATAAAGGAATATGTTACCTTATCTTCCCTGCCTCCTTTCATTCCTTTATTGGCTCCTTGACTGGCTTCCTTTCTTCCTTCATCTTCCTTCTTTGCCTGGCTCCCTTCATTCCTCTGTGTGTATCAGTGACAGAGACACACCCACATTTCTCCATCTCCTCTGCTCCGATGACCCCACTCTGTACTATAAATGAGAATCTGTGTGTCTTTGTTTCTGTCAAACTGCACACACACACAGCCTGCATGTGTATCACTGGTTGCCATGGTGACAGGGCTGTGTTTCTAGAGCTGCTCTGATTAGCTCATTTGAAGCAGCTGTGTCGTGGAGAGGAAGCTGGGTTCTCATGAAAAATAACCTGCTCAATGTGGAATTTTCACATGAAACCAGAACTCTGATCCCAAAGTGTCGCCATGATGAGGGTCAAAGCTTCTGTGATCGTCTACGTGTCCTTAATGTATGTTTGGGTTTAGATGTGACCTCTTCATCTCAGGTCACTAAGAGCTCTCGTTTCTTTCAAGACACAAAATGTTGCTTCAACAATAACATGGAGTCGGATGGGGCAGAGAGGTGGACTTGCTCCCTCGTTCAGGCTCCTCCTCCCCCGTTCAGGCTCCTCCTCCCCCGTTCAGGGTTCTTAAACGTGGACGCCCCCCCAATGTCAACTGATCGCTGGGTGAATTAGACTGTAGGGTAAAGAGTTTTCCTTCACAACATATTCACGCCCTAAAACAAAGGACAGATCCCTCCATGTCAAAGAGATGAGCTCAGTAGAGGATGATTAACCACAATTACATCCTCAGTTCAGTGATTCTGCAGTTTCTACAGTAAAACTAAATCCAGGAAGTAATGAGTTTAAACTGAAGAGAAAGAAGGTGAATTATTCCCTCTGTTCATCAACGATGATAGTTCAGCTCAAACCAGTGAGGACATGACATACTTTGACTGTTTAAAACTATTTTAATTCACATAAACATGACGATACATCACACATGCAACACAAGACAATACAGAGGAACAAACTACAGGTGCTTGTAATCTATGTGCAGCGTCTCCTGAGCTGAAGGAACTCATGTGGAGTCTGGACCGGCCGGTTCTGACCGAGACGAGAGGAACTCGCTGAGCCGACGTGACTAAGTAGTTTCTCTGGTGTGGAGAATTAAATGTTTTTTCATTCGCTGCTTCCGCGTGAACGATTTACCGCAAACCGAACAGCTGAAGGGTTTTTCTCCGGTGTGGCCGACCATGTGGTTGTTCAGGCTGCCGCTCCGGGCGAATGTTTTACCGCAGACTAAACACGTGAACGGCTTCTCTCCCGTGTGGACAGTCATGTGGTTGTTCAGGTGTCCCTTCTGTGTAAACGTTTTGCCGCACAGGGAGCAGCTGAACGGTTTCTCCTCCTGGTGACTTCCACCATGTGGTAGTTCAGCTGCCCTTCAGGGCTTAACGGTTTCCGCAGGACGGAGCAGCTGAATCAAGCTTCTCCCCGTGTGGACGAGCATGTGAATGTTCTAGGGTTTCTCTTCATGGAACGTTTTCCCACAGACGAGTAGCTGAACGGTTTCTCCGTGGCAGAGCATGTGTTGTTCAGGTTTCCCCTTTGAGAGAACGTCTGCTGCAAGAGAACAGCTGAACGCTTAAGCCACTCCCGTGGTGGTCATGTGTCTTTTTGAAGAAACACTGAACTCAATGTCTTGTCGCACACGGAGCAGTGAAACGGTTTCTCTCCGTGTGTGGACGCTCATGCGTGAGCGCCAGGTTCTCCTTCAGTGAAAACGTATGACCACAAACTGAACAACAGAATTGTGTCTCCCCGCGGTGGACGAGCATGTGAATGTTCAGGTTTCTCTTCTGCGGAACGCTTCCCACAGACGGAGCAGCTGGAACGGTTTCTCTCCTGTGTGGCAGAGCATGTGTTTGTTCAGGTTTCCCTTTGAGAGAACGTCTTGCTGCAAAGAGAACAGCTGAACGGCTCTTCACCCCGTCGTCAGGTATGGACCATGTGTCTCTTCAGGCGACAGTTGAATCCAAATCTTTGTCGCTTTACGAGTACTGAAAGAGTTTCTCTCTGCTCTGGAGCTGCTGGGTTCCTCCGGATGCCCCTGGTGGTCAAAGCGTGCAGCACACTCAGGCGAGCCAGTCGGTGTATCTCCAGGACTACAGTCACCTACAGGTCCTCCTGCGAGGAGCAGAGGGTTCTCATCCGACTGAGGCTCATCCCACTCTCTACTGTCGTCGGTCTCTGGTCCTCCACAATCTGCTCCATCAGCTTCTGTTTCCATGTGTTCAGCCTCCTGCAGCCCTGAAGCTGCTCCCATCAGGACTGATGTAGAGGTCCTCCTGCTCCTCTTTAATGTCTGAAAGCTCTGGGTCCTCCTGGTCCTCTTTCATGTGGGGGGACTCTGGGTCCTCCTGGTCCTCTTTAATTTGAGGACCTGGGTCCCTCCTGGTCCTCCGTTCCTCATTAATGTGAGGGGGCTCTGGGTCCTCTTTCATGTGGGGGGACTCGGTCCTCCTGGTCCTCCTTCATGGGGGACTCTGTCCTCCTGTTCCTCATAATAATGTGAGGGGCTCTGGGTCCTCTTTCATGTGTGGGGGGGACTCTGGGTCCCTCCTGGTCCTCTTTCATGTGGGGGGAATTCTAGGTCCTCCTGTTCCCATTAATGTGAGGGGCCTGGGGTCCCTCTTTTCATGTGGGGGACCTGGGTCCTCCTGGTCCTCTGGGTCCCTCCTCTTCCTCTTTAATGTGGATCTCTAGGTCCTCCTGGTCCAGAATGGAGCTCCAGACCGGTGGCCCAGGGGGAACCTCTTGAACCACCAACAGCTGCTGACGCCTGTGGAGAATAAAAACACATTCATACGTCCTCAGAAACAATAAGTCAAGATCTAAGATGACTACATGTACCTCTGAGGTGTCGTACAGTGAAGGTGTAGCACCCCGTTGCCATGGAGACCCGGTTTAAAAACACGTGAAGGCAAGTGTAGCAGCCCGGCAGCGCCATCTTTTGATTTGAGATAAACTTTATTTGGACAGTATAATTATTTGGTTTAACCCGATGACGGCTGGTTAGGGAGGGCAGTGAAGAGGTCACAGACTATGGGTCAGCGATAATCACTAAACAATCTTAAGACAATTAACAAAGGACCTAGGCAGCTCCCCACTAACAGAGGTCCAGACGAATTTGGCACAGCCGGACTGCTGAAGGTGGAATAGGCCACGCCTTTCGTGGGTGCAACAGCTTGCCCTCAAGCAAAACAGAGATCGCTAAAACCCAAACTTCATCCGGAATCAGATGCAGAATCTGCTGGTCATTCAGCCGACTGCTCCATAGAACCGCTTGATCACGTTTACGCCTGGATTATGCAAGAAACAGGTACTCTCAGACGTAATGCCCCAACAACAGGATACCGCCTATAATTCAATTCAGTTTATTTGTATAGCCCATTTTCACAAGTTACATTTGTCCTCTAGTGTTTTACAATCAGTACATAGACATCCCTGACCTTTTGACTGCACATCGGATCAGGAACAACTCCCAAACAACCCTTCCCTAATCCCGGCCCAAGGCACAGACATCCTCAGGGGTAAGGAAGGCCCAACCAGTTTTTTAAGAGTTGACCAAGACGAAGCTAAAGAAATGTCTGGTCATGGTTGACGCATGGGATCCAGGCAAGGTCTTGAGAGACGCCTCTCCTTCACGCCACCAACCCATATCTCATCTCCTCTCCTTTGACCTCATCACCACAAGGGGAGGAGGAGGGCCCCTGCTGCTCAGCCACATGGGCAAACCCATCACGGGACTAGGGACCAGCACCATCACCCACCACCCTGACTAGGACCAGCATTCATCACCCACTACCCCTGACTAGAACCAGCACCATCACCCACTACCCCTGACTAGGACCAGCACCATCACCCACTACCCCTGACTAGAACCAGCGCCATCACCCACTACCCCTGACTAGGACCAGCACCATCACCCACTACCCCTGACTAGGAACCAGCACCATCACCCACCTACCCCCTGACTAGGACCAGCACCATCACCCACTTCACCCCTGAACCAGGACCAGCACCATCACCCACTCACCCTGACTGACAAGCACCATCACTCACCTAATTCTCTGACTCAGGACCAGCACCATCACCCACCTACCCCTGACTAGGACCAGCACCATCACCCACTACCCCTGACTAGGTCTGCAATGATCACCCACCTACCCCTGACCAGGACCAGCACCCATCACCACTACCCCTGTAACTAGGGACCAGCACCATCACCCACTACCCCTGACTAGGGACCAGCACCAGATCACCCACGACTCCTGACTAGGACCAGCACCATCACCCACGACCCTGACCAGACCAGCACCATCACCCACTACCCCTGACTAGGACCTCAGCACCAGTTACTAGGATACATCTCAGAGGCATTGTTGTCCTGTTACTAGGATACATCTCAGAGGTACTTGTTGTCCTGTTGCTAGGATACATCTCAGAGGTACTTGTCCTGTTACTAGGATACATCTCAGAGGTACTTGTTGTCCTGTTACTAGGATACATCTGAAATTGCCCGTCCTGTTACTAGGATGCACATCTCAGGTGCCTTGTTGTCCTGTTACTAGGATACATCTCAGAGGTACTTGTTGTCCTGTTACTAGGATACATCTCAGAGGTACTTGTCCTGTTACTAGCATACATCTCAGAGGTACTTGACCTGTTACTAGGATACATCTCAGAGGTACTTGTTGTCCTGTTACTAGGATACATCTCAGAGGTACTTGTTGTCCTGTTACTAGGATACATCTCAGAGGTACTTGTTGTCCTGTTGCTAGGATATCTCAGGAAAATTGCTTGTCTATTACTAGGATACATCTCAGAGGTACTTGTTGTCCTGTTACTAGGATACATCTCAGAGGAACTTGTTGTCCTGTTACTAGGATACATCTCAGAGGTACTTGTTGTCCTGTTACTAGGATACATCTCAGAGGTACTTGTCCTGTTACTAGGATACATCTCAGAGGTACTTGACCTGTTACTAGGATACATCTCAGAGGTACTTGTTGTCCTGTTACTAGGATACATCTCAGAGGTACTTGTTGTCCTGTTACTAGGATACATCTCAGAGGTACTTGTTGTCTATTTACTAGGATACATCTCAGAGAACTTCCTGTTACTAGGATACATCTCAGAGGTACTTGTCCTGTTACTAGGATACATCTCAGAGGTACTTGTTGTCCTGTTACTACGATACATCCTCAGAGGTACTTGTTGTCCTGTTACTAGGATACATCTCAGAGGTAACGTTGTCCTGTTACTAGGATACATCTCAGAGGTACTTGACCTGTTACTAGGATACATCTCAGAGGTACTTGTCCTGTTACTAGATACATACATCTCAGAGGTACTTGTTGTCCTGTTACTAGGATACATCTCAGAGGTACTTGTCCTGTTACTAGGATACATCTCAGAGGTACTTGTCCTGTTACTAGGATACATCTCAGAGGTACTTGTTGTCCTGTTACTAGGATACATCTCAGAGGAACTTGTTGTCCTGTTACTAGGATACATCTCAGAGGTACTTGTCCTGTTACTAGGATACATCTCAGAGGAACTTGTTGTCCTGTTACTAGATACATCTCATAGGATACATCCCAGAGGTACTTGTTGTCCTGTTACTAGGATACATCTCAGAGGTACTTGTTGTCCTGTTACTAGGATACATCTCAGAGGTACTTGTCCTGTTACTAGGATACATCTCAGAGGTACTTGTTGTCCTGTTACTAGGATACATCTCAGAGGGTACTTGTTGTCCTGTTGTGGATACATCTAGGTACTTTTGACCTGTTACTAGGATACATCTCAGAGGTACTTGTCCTGTTACTAGGATACATCTCAGAGATACATCTCAGAGAACTTATGTTGTCCTGTTACTAGGATACATCTCAGAGGTACTTGTTGTCCTGTTACTAGGATACATCTCAGAGGTACTTGTTGTCCAGCTACTAGGATACATCTCAGAGGTACTTGTCCTGTTACTAGGATACATCTCAGAGGTACATGTCATGTTACTAGGATACATCTCAGAGGCTTGTTGTCCTATTAGGATACATCTCAGAGGTACTTGTCCTGTTACTAGGATACATCTCAGAGAATTTGTTGTCCTGTTGCTAGGATACATCTCAGAGGAACTTGTCCTGTTACTAGGATACATCTCAGAGGAACTTGTTGTCCTGTAGCCAGGATACATCTCAGAGGTACTTGACCTGTTACTAGGATACATCTCAGAGGTACTTGTTCTGTTACTAGGATACATCTCAGAGGTACTTGTTGTCCTGTTACTAGGATACATCTCAGAGGAACTTGTCCTGTTACTAGGATACATCTCAGAGGTACTTGTTGTCCTGTTACTAGGATACATCTCAGAGGTACTTGTTGTCCTGTTACTAGGATACATCTCAGAGGTACTTGTTGTCCTGTTACTAGGATACATCTCAGAGGTACTTGTCCTGTTACTAGGATACATCTCAGAGGTACTTGTTGACCTGTTACTAGGATACATCTCAGAGGAACTGTTGTCCTGTTACTAGGATACATCTCAGAGGTACTTGTCAGGATACATCTCAGAGGTACTTGTTGTCCTGTTACTAGGATACATCTCAGGAGGTACTTGTTGACCTGTTACTAGGATACATCTCAGAGGTACTTGTTGTCCTGTTAGATACATCAGAGGTACTTGTTGTCCTGTTACTAGGATACATCTCAGAGGTACTTGTCCTGTTACTAGGATACATCTCAGAGGTACTTGTCCTGTTACTAGGATACATCTCAGAGGAACTTGTCCTGTTACTAGGATACATCTCAGAGGTACTTGTCCTGTTACTAGGATACATCTCAGAGGTACTTGTTGTCCTGTTACTAGGATACATCTCAGAGGTACTTGTTGTCCTGTTAGATACATCTCAGAGGTACTTGTCCTGTTACTAGGATACATCTCAAGTGCGCCCAGCTGTACCAGTTACATCTACATCTCAGAGGTACTTGTTGTCCTGTTACTAGGATACATCTCAGAGGAACTTGTTGTCCTGTTACTAGGATACATCTCAGAGGTACTTGTCCTGTTACTAGGATACATCTCAGAGGTACTTGTCCTGTTACTAGGATACATCTCAGAGGAACTTGTTGTCCTGTTACTAGGATACATCTCAGAGGAACTTGACCTGTTACTAGGATACATCTCAGAGGAACTTGTTGTCCTGTTACTAGGATACGCTCAGGGCGCGTATATTTACTGGATACATCTCAGGTACTTGTTGTCCTGTTACTAGGATACATCTCAGAGTGTTGTCCTGTTGGATACATCGAGGTACTTGTCCTGTTACTAGGATACATCTCAAGAGGAACTTGACCTGTTACTAGGATACATCTTGAGGTACTTGTTGTCCTGTTGCTAGGATACATCTCCAGAGGAACTTGTCCTGTTACTAGGATACATCTCAGAGTGTTGTTGTCCTGTTACTAGGATACATCTCAGAGGTACTTGTTGTCCTGTTACTAGGATACATCTCAGAGGTATTTGTCCTGTTACTAGACATCTCAGAGGTACTTGTTGTCCTGTTGCTAGGATACATCTCAGAGGAACTTGTTGTCCTGTTACTAGGATACATCTCAGAGGAACTTGTTGTCCTGTTACTAGGATACATCTCAGAGGTACTTTGTCCTGTTGCTAGGATACATCTCAGAGGCACTTGTCCTGTTACTAGGATACATCCAGTAGGATACATCTCAGAGGTACTTGTTGTCCTATTACTAGGATACATCTCAGAGGTACTTGTCCTGTTACACTAGGATACATCTCAGAGGTACTTGTCCTGTTACTAGGATACATCTCAGAGGTACTTGTTGTCCTGTTACTAGGATACATCTCAGAGGTACTTGTTGTCCTGTTACTAGGATACATCTCAGAGGAACTTGTTGTCCTGTTACTAGGATACATCTCAGAGGTACTTGTCTGTCCTGTTTAGGATACATCTCAGGTACTGTCCTGTTACTAGGATACATCTCAGAGGAACTTGTTGTCCTGTTACTAGGATACATCTCAGAGGTACTTGTTGTCCTGTTACTAGGATACATCTCAGAGGAACTTGTCCTGTTACTAGGATACATCTCAGAGGTACTTGTTGTCCTGTTATGGATACATCTCTTGAGGTACTTGTTGTCCTGTTACTAGGATACATCTCAGAGGTACTTGTTGTCCTGTTGCTAGGATACATCTCAGAGGTACTTGTCCTGTTACTAGGATGCATCTCAGAGGTACTTGTTGTCCTGTTGCTAGGATACATCTCAGAGGAACTTGTTGACCTGTTACTAGGATACATCTCAGAGGAACTTGACCTGTTACTAGGATACATCTCAGAGGTACTTGTTGTCCTGTTGCTAGGATACATCTCAGAGGTACTTGTTGTCCTGTTGCTAGGATACATCTCAGAGGAACTTGTTGTCCTGTTACTAGGATACATCTCAGAGGTACTTGTCCTGTTACTAGGATACATCTCAGAGGTACTTGTCCTGTTGCTAGGATACATCTCAGAGGAACTTGTTGTCCTGTTACTAGGATACATCTCAGAGGAACTTGGTCCTGTTACTAGGATACATCTCAGAGCTTGTCCTGTTAGGATACATCTCAGAGGTACTTGTCCTGTTACTAGGATACATCTCAGAGGTACTTGTTGACCTGTTACTAGGATACATCTCAGAGGAACTTGTTGTCCTGTTACTAGGATACATCTCAGAGGTACCTTGTTGTCCTGTTGCTAGGATACATCTCAGAGGAACTTGTTGTCCTGTTACTAGGATACATCTCAGAGGTACTTGTCCTGTTACTAGGATACATCTTGTTGTCCTGTTACTAGGATACATCTCAGAGGTACTTGTCACATCTCAGGGCTCCAGACTAACTTTTAACTAGGAGCACAGTCGCCCTAACTTAAAATGTTAGGGGCAGCAGAAAATTTAGGCACTTTTCCTGGGTGAAAATGGGTCTTGGGTGGTCCTAAATTTTTAGCGCGCGCGCACCTTCTATTCATGCAGTCGAGCTATTGAGTGCGTGATCAGCAGCTGGCCGCTCTGCCGTGATACGCACACAGGTGAGCACACCCTCCTTGAAACATACTATTGAGAACATATTCGCTGACATGAACCTGATGAACACAGTTGTTTTGTTTTCAACGCAGACTTTTTTGCCTTAGGCGCTCGATTTGTCATAGGCGCCGGAAAACGGCTTAGGCGCTACGCCTACCTTTTCTCTGCAGGAAAAACCCTGACACACTATAAATCGACTGCAAAGTTTTCCCATCATTTTACTGTATTACTGATAAATAATTTGACAATATACAATCTTATGCCTGTTTGCCTTCATGAACTGCAAACATTCACAACAGAGAACTCTTCAGAAGTTACTGTATTGAGTTTAAACATATTTTAAGAAAACATACCTTGAGCATGTGCATGTTGCACTTCGATGTGGCCAATCAAAACATTTGTTGGTTTCTAGAGATGCACCGATCAGGTTTCTGGTGCCGATCACCGATCACTGAAATCAGTATCTGCCGATCACCGATAATACCGATCACCGATCACTGAAATCAGTATCTGCCGATCCGATAATACCAATCACCGATCACGGTGTTGATTGAAGCATTCTATTTATTGTGTAGCATTATTGCCTAGGACTATGAGGATATATATATAAAGCAACTCAAACATTAAAGAAATTACTGATTTCTTTAAACATTTAGAACTTTTACTTTGAAAAATGTCCTAATTGATACATTAAAATTGTTTGATTGCTATTAGGATTTCAGATATGTATGGAACACATCTGCATCATTCATTTCCTGGAACTCTTGGGGAAATCTATATACAGGACTTTTCTTAACATACAAAAGACTGACTAATTTTTATAAACTCTTCCTTGGTACAGTAAACATTTTTAATGTTAGCATAATTTAAGCTAAATCTCAGAAACTATCTATAAAGATACAACATCAGTTCATTGTTTACTTTTATATGTTAGTGTATGATTTGTCGACATCTTATTTTGATAAACGGATGTTGTTTCACGTGGTTCTTTCCGCTAACTTTGCAAAACCGGATGTTGTCACTTAAATCCTTCCGCTAACGTTATCAAAACCCTTGCGCGCTCCAGATCGAATGCGTTTACCGTGAACATCAGTCTATAGGGGCTCAGACATGTGAGAGTCGGCTGAGTTGACCCAGAGATTCAACTCGGGGGACGGGACGCCGCTCGGTGGTGAGGATCCCCTCGTGGACCTCTCACTCTGCGGCCCTCCGCTGCGGTGCGCCTCTTTTCACACATTAGCCCCCCCCCCCCCTCTCACACACAGGCCAGCCTTCTTCTTCTTCGGTTTTCGTCTCCTTTCTTCTTCTTCTGGAGTTAATGTCGGTCAGCAAACCAGTCATTCAGGCATTACCGCTAACTATAGTGGGCTGAAGTGTAGAACAAGTTTGTAAACAACAAAAATATTTAATAACAAAAAAAAGAAATCTGCTAATTTACTGGTCGCGCATGCGCGAGTTGATGACAAATTTACTCGCACTGTGTCTAATTTTAGGCGCAAAATGCGACCATTTGGTCGCAGTCTGGAGCCCTGATCTCAGAGGTACTTGTTGTCCTGTTACTAGGATACATCTCAGAGGTACTTGTTGTCCTGTTACTAGGATACATCTCAGAGGTACTTGTCCTGTTACTAGGATACATCTCAGAGGTACTTGACCTGTTACTAGGATACATCTCAGAGGTACTTGACCTGTTACTAGGATACATCTCAGAGGTACTTGACCTGTTACTAGAATACATCTCAGAGGTGCTTGTTGTCCTGTTACTAGGATACATCTCAGAGGTACTTGTTGTCCTGTTACTAGGATACATCTCAGAGGTACTTGTTGTCCTGTTGCTAGGATACATCTCAGAGGTACTTGTTGTCCTGTTGCTAGGATACATCTCAGAGGTACTTGTTGTCCTGTTGCTAGGATACATCTCAGAGGAACTTGTTGTCCTGTTACTAGGATACATCTCAGAGGTACTTGTCCTGTTACTAGGATACATCTCAGAGGTACTTGTTGTCCTGTTGCTAGGATACATCTCAGAGGTACTTGTCCTGTTACTAGGATACATCTCAGAGGTACTTGTTGTCCTGTTACTAGGATACATCTCAGAGGTACTTGTTGTCCTGTTACTAGGATACATCTCAGAGGAACTTGTTGTCCTGTTACTAGGATACATCTCAGAGGAACTTGTTGTCCTGTTGCTAGGATACATCTCAGAGGTACTTGTCCTGTTACTAGGATACATCTCAGAGGTACTTGACCTGTTACTAGGATACATCTCAGAGGTACTTGACCTGTTACTAGGATACATCTCAGAGGAACTTGTTGTCCTGTTACTAGGATACATCTCAGAGGTACTTGTTGTCCTGTTGCTAGGATACATCTCAGAGGAACTTGTTGTCCTGTTACTAGGATACATCTCAGAGGTACTTGTTGTCCTGTTACTAGCATACATCTCAGAGGTACTTGTCCTGTTACTAGGATACATCTCAGAGGTACTTGACCTGTTACTAGGATACATCTCAGAGGTACTTGACCTGTTACTAGGATACATCTCAGAGGTACTTGTTGACCTGTTACTAGGATACATCTCAGAGGTACTTGTCCTGTTACTAGGATACATCTCAGAGGTACTTGTTGTCCTGTTACTAGGATATATCTCAGAGGAACTTGTTGACCTGTTACTAGGATACATCTCAGAGGTACTTGTCCTGTTACTAGGATACATCTCAGAGGTACTTGTCCTGTTACTAGGATACATCTCAGACGTACTTGACCTGTTACTAGAATACATCTCAGAGGTGCTTGTTGTCCTGTTACTAGGATACATCTCAGAGGTACTTGTCCTGTTACTAGGATACATCTCAGAGGAACTTGACCTGTTACTAGGATACATCTCAGAGGTACTTGTTGTCCTGTTACTAGGATACATCTCAGAGGTACTTGTCCTGTTACTAGGATACATCTCAGAGGTACTTGTTGTCCTGTTACTAGGATACATCTCAGAGGTACTTGTTGTCCTGTTGCTAGGATACATCTCAGAGGTACTTGTCCTGTTACTAGGATACATCTCAGAGGTACTTGTCCTGTTACTAGGATACATCTCAGAGGTACTTGACCTGTTACTAGGATACATCTCAGAGGAACTTGTCCTTTTGCTAGGATACATCTCAGAGGTACTTGTTGTCCTGTTACTAGGATACATCTCAGAGGTACTTGTTGTCCTGTTGCTAGGATACATCTCAGAGGTACTTGTTGTCCTGTTGCTAGGATACATCTCAGAGGTACTTGACCTGTTACTAGGATACATCTCAGAGGAACTTGACCTGTTACTAGGATACATCTCAGAGGAACTTGACCTGTTACTAGGATACATCTCAGAGGTACTTGTTGTCCTGTTGCTAGGATACATCTCAGAGGTACTTGTTGTCCTGTTGCTAGGATACATCTCAGAGGAACTTGTTGTCCTGTTACTAGGATACATCTCAGAGGTACTTGTCCTGTTACTAGGATACATCTCAGAGGTACTTGTTGTCCTGTTACTAGGATACATCTCAGAGGTACTTGTTGTCCTGTTACTAGGATACATCTCAGAGGAACTTGTTGTCCTGTTACTAGGATACATCTCAGAGGTACTTGTTGTCCTGTTGCTAGGATACATCTCAGAGGAACTTGTTGTCCTGTTACTAGGATACATCTCAGAGGTACTTGTCCTGTTACTAGGATACATCTCAGAGGTACTTGACCTGTTACTAGGATACATCTCAGAGGTACTTGACCTGTTACTAGGATACATCTCAGAGGAACTTGTTGTCCTGTTACTAGGATACATCTCAGAGGTACTTGTTGTCCTGTTGCTAGGATACATCTCAGAGGAACTTGTTGTCCTGTTACTAGGATACATCTCAGAGGTACTTGTCCTGTTACTAGGATACATCTCAGAGGTACTTGTTGTCCTGTTACTAGGATACATCTCAGAGGTACTTGTTGTCCTGTTACTAGCATACATCTCAGAGGTACTTGTCCTGTTACTAGGATACATCTCAGAGGTACTTGACCTGTTACTAGGATACATCTCAGAGGTACTTGACCTGTTACTAGGATACATCTCAGAGGTACTTGTTGACCTGTTACTAGGATACATCTCAGAGGTACTTGTCCTGTTACTAGGATACATCTCAGAGGTACTTGTTGTCCTGTTACTAGGATATATCTCAGAGGAACTTGTTGTCCTGTTACTAGGATACATCTCAGAGGTACTTGTCCTGTTACTAGGATACATCTCAGAGGTACTTGACCTGTTACTAGAATACATCTCAGAGGTGCTTGTTGTCCTGTTACTAGGATACATCTCAGAGGTACTTGTTGTCCTGTTACTAGGATACATCTCAGAGGTACTTGTCCTGTTACTAGGATACATCTCAGAGGTACTTGTTGTCCTGTTACTAGGATACATCTCAGAGGTACTTGTTGTCCTGTTACTAGGATACATCTCAGAGGTACTTGTTGTCCTGTTGCTAGGATACATCTCAGAGGTACTTGTCCTGTTACTAGGATACATCTCAGAGGTACTTGTCCTGTTACTAGGATACATCTCAGAGGTACTTGTCCTGTTACTAGGATACATCTCAGAGGAACTTGTTGTCCTGTTACTAGGATACATCTCAGAGGTACTTGACCTGTTACTAGGATACATCTCAGAGGTACTTGACCTGTTACTAGGATACATCTCAGAGGAACTTGTCCTTTTGCTAGGATACATCTCAGAGGTACTTGACCTGTTACTAGGATACATCTCAGAGGTACTTGTTGTCCTGTTACTAGGATACATCTCAGAGGTACTTGTTGTCCTGTACTTGTTGTCCTGTTGCTAGGATACATCTCAGAGGTACTTGTTGTCCTGTTACTTCGATCGTCGTCGGTGCATTTTGTTAAAAAAAAATTCAGTAAATAATGTATTTTCCATAAGTACATACATAACGTGTACATACTGGCAGACATTAACAACAGAATTGTTTTTTACGAATGGAGGACCGTCCAAAGACCGAGGTCTGTAGGCTCCTCTGAGATGAGGAGTTGGACGGCCCCGCCCCTAACCCTTTAGCCCCTCCCCTAACCCTTTCACCCCCCCCCCCCTCTACCAACTACTACTACAGGCACACACAGTACACACACATATGGATGAAAACATAAAATGTCGTACAAGCAACAACAACATAAAACCAGAATAGGAAAAAGAAAAGAAAACCAAAAGAAAAAGAAAGTCATAGTAAAAATATTAATAAAAGACAAATGTGAACTACTGATAAATTAGAAAAAATAAATAAAAATAATATCACGAACATCAAATTATGTATATACATTTTATTTAAAATATTTTTCCTCTATTGTACTGTTCCGCCAGGCTGTATATCAATATTAAAAACTTTCAAAAAGAAGTGCGATCTCGTTGTTCGTACTGTTCTCCACTCAGAGGGACGTGTATCCTCTTGACTCGTGACTCTTTGATTCCGTCCGGCTCCTTGAGGATCTCCCTGATGGAGGCTCCTCCTCCTCTGCAGTCAAGGCTTTATTCTCATGTTCTTTATTTCATAAAAACACTTGACAGCAGCAGGTTGATAAGTGGAAGTCATGTTTCTCTCATTCTGACTAATTCACTGGTTTCTCGTTTATGAACCTCTTGAGTAACAAAGAGTTTAATGTGAGATTCTGAGACGTATGAATGTGTTTTATATCCTCCAGACGTCCAGCAGCTGCTGGTCCAAGAGGTTCCCCCTGAGCCGCCGGTCTGGAGCTCCAGTCTGGACCAGGGGGACCCGGAGCCCCCCCATATTAAAGAGGAAGATGAGGACCCGGAGCCCCCCCACATTAAAGAGGAAGAGGAGGAACCAGAGCCCCCCCACATTAAAGAGGAAGAGGAGGACCCGGAGCCCCCCCACATTAAAGAGGAAGGGGAGGAACCGGAGCCCCCCCACATTAAAGAGGAAGAGGAGGGCCCAGAGCCCCCCCACATTAAAGAGGAAGAGGAGGACCTCTGCATCAGTCCTGATGGGGAGCAGCTTCCAGGGCTGCAGGAGGCTGAACTTGATTGTGGAGGACCAGAACCAGACAGGAAGTCAGATCCAGAAAGAGACCCAGAACCAGATCCTGACGAGCCCGACGACTTGTCTGAACCAGAGACCGACGACAGTAGAGAGTGGGAGGAGCCTCAGTCGGATGAGAACCCTCTGCTCCTCGCAGGAGGACCTGTAGGTGACTGTAGTCCTGGAGATGCATCGACCGGCTCGCCTGAGTGTGCTGCACGCTTTGACCACCAGGGGCATCCGGAGGAACCCAGCAGCTCCAGAATGGGAGAGAAACTCTTTCAATGCTCCGTAAAGCATAAAAGATTTGGATTCAACTGTCGCCTGAAGAGACACATGGTCCGCCACACGGGGGAGAAACAATTCTGTTGTTCAGTTTGTGGTAAAACGTTTTCACTGAAGAAGAACCTGAGCGCTCACATGAACGTCCACACCGGAGAGAAACCGTTTCACTGCTCCGTGTGCGACAAACGCTTTGGATTCCAGAGTGAACTGAAGAGACACATGATCCGCCACACGGGGGAGAAACGCCTGTTCAGTTTGTAGTAAACAACTCTCATCCAAGCAGACGCTGAAGCGCCACGCTACAGGCCACGCCGAGGAGAAACCCTTCGGCTGCTCCGTCTGTGGGAAAACATTCGCGCTCGCTGGAGTCCTGAACAAACACGTGGTGGTCCACACGGAGGAGAGACCCTTCCGCTGCTCCCTGTGCAGGAAAACATTTGCTCAAAAGGGACACCTGAACTATCACATGAATGTCCACAAGGGGGAGAAACCGTTTGGCTGCTCCGTCTGTGGGAAAACGTTTCCTCAGAAGCAAAACATGAAACGACATCTGCTCGGCCACACGAGGGAAACCAACTAGTCGTGGAGCGCAGCGCGATGTTCTGGTCTCGGGGAGAAATGTCACGTGAATTTATGAGAGTATCAGAAATAAATACGGCTCTCGCCGATAATGTTTGCGTTATTTCTCTTCATATAGTTTGTATCGTTCCACTTCACTGCAGAGGAAACGACTGCTCCTCCTTCAGCTCTGTGTGCAACTCAAACACGACTCGACCACGACGAGCTGTTTGACTTGACGGATGTATGCCAGGAACTTGCCTTCCTTCCTTGGCTTCTTGCCTGGCTTCCTTTCCTTCCTTGGCTTCCTTTCTTTCCATCTACACCACGGACTTCCAACATAACGCCGATAACGTCTACTTGCAAAAGTTCTCTGACGGCTCTGAACTCGTCGGCTTCATCTCCGCCGATGATGACGGAGCACAGAGAACCGAACCGGGACTTTTTGGGACGGTGCCAGCGGAACGGCCTCCACATCAACTGAGTAGACCACTACACACTACACACTGAGTAGACCGCTACACACTGAGGAGACCACTACACACTGAGTAGACCACTACACACTGAGTAGACTACTACACACTACACACTGAGTAGACCACTACACACTGAGGAGACCACTACACACTGAGTAGACCACTACACACTGAGTAGACCACTACACACTGAGGAGACCACTACACACTGAGTAGACCACTACACACTGAGTAGACCACTACACACTAGACCACTACACACTGAGGAGACCACTACACACTGAGTAGACCACTACACACTGAGGAGACCACTACACACTGAGTAGACCACTACACACTGAGTAGACCACTACACACTGAGGAGACCACTACACACTAGACCACTACACACTGAGGAGACCACTACACACTAGACCACTACACACTGAGGAGACCACTACACACTGAGTAGACCACTACACACTAGACCACTACACACTGAGGAGACCACTCACACTGAGTAGACCACTACAGACTGAGTAGACCACTACAGACTAGACCACTACACACCGAGTAGACCACTACAGGCAGGCCCACACTACACACTGAGTAGACCACTACACACTGAGGAGACCACTACACACTAGACCACTACACACTGAGTAGACCACTACACACTGAGTAGACCACTACACACTACACACTGAGTAGACCACTACACACTGAGGAGACCACTACACACTAGACCACTACACACTGAGTAGACTACTACACACTACACACTGAGGAGACCACCACACACCGAGGAGACCACTACACACTAGACAACTACACACTGAGTAGACTACTACACACTACACACTGAGGAGACCACTACACACTGAGGAGACCACTACACACTACACACTGAGTAGACCACTACACACTGAGTAGACCACTACACACTACACACTGAGGAGACCACTACACACTGAGGAGACCACTACACACTGAGTAGACCACTACACACTAGACCACTACACACTGAGTAGACCACAACACACTACACACTGAGTAGACTAGGGCTGCAACTAACGATTATTTTGATAATCGATTAATCGGTTGATTATTTTATCGATTAATCGGATAAAAAAACAAAAACTTAAATTTTCAACCCTTTATTCAAAACAGGGTCCGTACGGTCATGGAAAACCTGGAAAAGTCATGGCATTTTTAAATGGCTATTAGCAGGCCTAGAAAAGTAATTGAACAAAATAAAATCCCAAAATATTTGGAAAAGTAATGCAAATTTGTTTTATTCAAATATTAATTTACACGGTATATATACGGTATGCTTTGGAATTCTCATTGTTATTTTAAATACTACATCTTCTCACTTTGTCACGTATAGACAGAGTTTTCACAAAATGTTTAATCATGGAAATTTGGTTTAAAGTCATGGAAAGATCCTGGAGATCCACTGGTGATGAACCTGTTCACTGGTCACCATGGTGATGAACCTGTTCACTGGTCACCATGGTGATGAACCTATTCACTGGTCACCATGGTGATGAACCGTCACAAACAGACAGCTCTCCTCTCCTGAGCAGTGGTCCCCATGGCCCGCCCCTGAACAATACCAGAGACGCGTTCCGATTTATTATTTTGTTCACCTGGCCCGCTGCCGTTGAGATTGCAGTGAGACGCGGAAACAAATGTGGTGGTGCCTTCACAATAGAATATCTTTGATGAGACGCGGTCGCCCTCGCCAATCAGCGTTCAGATGTCCACAGCGTTTGGGAAGTTAGGTTAGCTTGAATGTTAGTCCGCGACATCTGCTGCTGTCACGCTGCACGGTGTAGCGATGTAACAAAGTACCCGTACGTTAAAAACGATGTGATTGAGCATATTTTTAGAATCGATACTTCATTAAAAGAGCGATCAGAGCGCACGCTGCTCCGCTCCGTTAAATGCTGTCTGCACGCGCAGCGCACAGAGCGAGTGGGGGCGTGGCTTATCTCTGTTGCCTTTCTCCGTGGAAAAATATTTTCCGCTATCCGCCACGGAATAAATTACCACGTTTTCTACGTTATGCTCTTGTGGAAATGCCACACACGTCGTGACATGTAGCGCCCTGGTGTCTGGGGTCATGACGTCACCCGGAGGCGCACTCAGCTCCGTGAATGTCTCCGACTACGTGAAGGACTTCCGCATCCAGCGCCACGTGAGCAGCAGCAGCCAATTAGATTCATCAACAGAGGAGCAGCTCAGCGCTGATTGGCTCTAACAACGCAGCGTTATGCTCTCTCCTCAACCTCCGCTCCGCTCTTGTTTCTCCAGCGCCGCTCTGCGCTCAACTCAACTTTGTTTATACTCCGTGACTTATTGAGCGCCGTAATAATCGCGCGACACAACGAATCGATAATGAAATTCCTTGCCAACTATTTTAATAATCGATTTTTATCGATTTTATCGATTCGTTGTTGCAGCCCTAGAGTAGACCACTACACACTAAAACACTCGATCGCTTTATCACCGAAACCATATAATCTGCTGACTGTTCAATTCCCTTTAATCAATACCGTGTTTCTATATATTTTTATTCCTCTGTATTTTGTATTTTCCTACTTCTTAACAGTACACCGGTTGTGATCCTGAAATTTCCCCATTGAGGGATTAATAAAGGAATATGTTACCTTATCTTCCCTGCCTCCTTTCATTCCTTTATTGGCTCCTTGACTGGCTTCCTTTCTTCCTTCATCTTCCTTCTTTGCCTGGCTCCCTTCATTCCTCTGTGTGTATCAGTGACAGAGACACACCCACATTTCTCCATCTCCTCTGCTCCGATGACCCCACTCTGTACTATAAATGAGAATCTGTGTGTCTTTGTTTCTGTCAAACTGCACACACACACAGCCTGCATGTGTATCACTGGTTGCCATGGTGACAGGGCTGTGTTTCTAGAGCTGCTCTGATTAGCTCATTTGAAGCAGCTGTGTCGTGGAGAGGAAGCTGGGTTCTCATGAAAAATAACCTGTCGAAATGTGGAATTTTCACATGAAACCAGAACTCTGATCCCAAAGTGTCGTCATGATGAGAGGGTCAAAGCTTCTGTGATCGTCTACGTGTCCTTAATGTATGTTTGGGTTTAGATGTGACCTCTTCATCTCAGGTCACTAAGAGCTCTCGTTTCTTTCAAGACACAAAATGTTGCTTCAACAATAACATGGAGTCGGATGGGGCAGAGAGGTGGACTTGCTCCCTCGTTCAGGCTCCTCCTCCCCCGTTCAGGCTCCTCCTCCCCCGTTCAGGGTTCTTAAACGTGGACGCCCCCCCAATGTCAACTGATCGCTGGGTGAATTAGACTGTAGGGTAAAGAGTTTTCCTTCAAGGTAACATATTCACGTCCTAAAACAAAGGACAGATCCCTCCATGTCAAAGAGATGAGCTCAGTAGAGGATGATTAACCACAATTACATCCTCAGTTCAGTGATTCTGCAGTTTCTACAGTAAAACTAAATCCAGGAAGTAATGAGTTTAAACTGAAGAGAAAGAAGGTGAATTATTCCCTCTGTTCATCAACGATGATAGTTCAGCTCAAACCAGTGAGGACATGACATACTTTGACTGTTTAAAACTATTTTAATTCACATAAACATGACGATACATCACACATGCAACACAAGACAATACAGAGGAACAAACTACAGGTGCTTGTAATCTATGTGCAGCGTCTCCTGAGCTGAAGGAACTCATGTGGAGTCTGGACCGGCCGGTTCTGACCGAGACGAGAGGAACTCGCTGAGCCGACGTGACTAATTAGTTTCTCTGGTGTGGAGAATTAAATGTTTTTTCATTCGCTGCTTCCGCGTGAACGATTTACCGCAAACCGAACAGCTGAAGGGTTTTTCTCCGGTGTGGCCGACCATGTGGTTGTTCAGGCTGCCGCTCCGGGCGAATGTTTTACCGCAGACTAAACACGTGAACGGCTTCTCTCCCGTGTGGACAGTCATGTGGTTGTTCAGGTGTCCCTTCTGTGTAAACGTTTTGCCGCACAGGGAGCAGCTGAACGGTTTCTCCCTCGTGTGGACGACCATGTGGTAGTTCAGCGTTCCCTTGTGGGCGAACGGTTTCCCGCAGACGGAGCAGCTGAATCGTTTCTCCCCCGTGTGGACGAGCATGTGAATGTTCAGGTTTCTCTTCTGCGGGAACGTTTTCCCACAGACGGAGCAGCTGAACGGTTTCTCTCCCGTGTGGCAGAGCATGTGTTTGTTCAGGTTTCCCCTTTGAGAGAACGTCTTGCTGCAAAGAGAACAGCTGAACGGCTTCACTCCCGTGTGGCCGCTCATGTGTCTTTTGAAGAAACACTGGAACTCGAATGTCTTGTCGCACACGGAGCAGTGAAACGGTTTCTCTCCGGTGTGGACGTTCATGTGAGCGCTCAGGTTCTCCTTCAGTGAAAACGTTTGACCACAAACTGAACAACAGAATTGTTTCTCCCCCGTGTGGACGAGCATGTGAATGTTCAGGTTTCTCTTCTGCGGGAACGTTTTCCCACAGACGGAGCAGCTGAACGGTTTCTCTCCCGTGTGGCAGAGCATGTGTTTGTTCAGGTTTCCCCTTTGAGAGAACGTCTTGCTGCAAAGAGAACAGCTGAACGGCTTCACCCCCGTGTGGCGGACCATGTGTCTCTTCAGGCGACAGTTGAATCCAAATCTTTTGTCGCACACGGAGCATTGAAAGAGTTTCTCTCCCGTTCTGGAGCTGCTGGGTTCCTCCGGATGCCCCTGGTGGTCAAAGCGTGCAGCACACTCAGGCGAGCCAGTCGGTGTATCTCCAGGACTACAGTCACCTACAGGTCCTCCTGCGAGGAGCAGAGGGTTCTCATCCGACTGAGGCTCATCCCACTCTCTACTGTCGTCGGTCTCTGGTCCTCCACAATCTGCTCCATCAGCTTCTGTTTCCATGTGTTCAGCCTCCTGCAGCCCTGGAAGCTGCTCCCCATCAGGACTGATGTAGAGGTCCTCCTGCTCCTCTTTAATGTCTGAAAGCTCTGGGTCCTCCTGGTCCTCTTTCATGTGGGGGGACTCTGGGTCCTCCTGGTCCTCTTTAATTTGAGGGGACTCTGGGTCCTCCTGGTCCTCCTGTTCCTCATTAATGTGAGGGGGCTCTGGGTCCTCTTTCATGTGGGGGGACTCTGGGTCCTCCTGGTCCTCCTTCATGTGGGGGGACTCTGGGTCCTCCTGTTCCTCATTAATGTGAGGGGGCTCTGGGTCCTCTTTCATGTGGGGGGACTCTGGGTCCTCCTGGTCCTCTTTCATGTGGGGGGACTCTAGGTCCTCCTGTTCCTCATTAATGTGAGGGGGCTCTGGGTCCTCTTTCATGTGGGGGGACTCTGGGTCCTCCTGGTCCTCTGGGTCCTCCTCTTCCTCTTTAATGTGGATCTCTAGGTCCTCCTGGTCCAGAATGGAGCTCCAGACCGGTGGCCCAGGGGGAACCTCTTGAACCACCAACAGCTGCTGGACGTCTGTGGAGAATAAAAAAACACATTCATACGTCTCAGAAACAATAAGTCAAGATCTAAGATGACTACATGTACCTCTGAGGTGTCGTACAGTGAAGGTGTAGCACCCCGTTGCCATGGAGACCCGGTTTAAAAACACGTGAAGGCAAGTGCGCTCCGAAGGCAGCGATCTTTTGACGAGATAAACTTTATTTGGACAGTATAATTATTTGGTTTAACCCGTGACGGCTGGTTAGGAGGGCAGGAAGAGGTCACAGACGATGGGCCGCGACACCGCAAACAACTTAAGACAATTAACAAAGGACCTAGGCAGCGTCCCACTAACAGAGGTCCAGACGACCCCACAGCCGGACCGCTGGAAGGTGGAATAGGCCACGCCTTCAGGTGCAACAGCTTGCTCCCGTTGGCAAACAGAGATCGCCAAAACCCAAACTTCATCCGAATCAGATGCAGAATCCTGCTGGTCATCTGAAGCCGACTGCTCCATAGAACCGCTTGATCACGTTTACGCCCGATTATGCAAGAAACAGGTACTCTCAGACGTAATGCCCCAACAACAGGATACCGCTTGCAATTCAATTCAGTTTATTTGTATAGCCCATTTTCACAAGTTACACATTTGTCTCAGTGCTTTACAATCTGTACATAGACATCCCTGACCTTTGACCTCACATCGGATCAGGAACAACTCCCAAACAACCCTTCCCAATCCGGCCCAAGGCACAGACATCCCTCAGGTAAGGAAGGCCCAACCAGTTTTTAAGAGTTGACCGAAGACGCGGCTAAAGAAATGTCTGGTCATGGTTGACGCGTTGGATCCAGTGTCTCGGAGACGTCTCTCCTTCACGTCACCAACGACATTCATCTCCTTCCTTTGGACTCATCACCACAAGGGGGGGAGGAGAGTTTCCCTGCTGCTCAGCTACATGGGCAAACCTATCACGGGACTAGGACCAGCACCATCACCCACCACCCCTGACTAGGACCAGCACCATCACCCACTACCCCTGACTAGGACCAGCACCATCACCCACTACCCCTGACTAGGACCAGCACCATCACCCACTACCCCTGACTAGGACCAGCACCATCACCCACTACCCCTGACTAGGACCAGCACCATCACCCACTACCCCTGACTAGGACCAGCACCATCACCCACGACCCCTGACCAGCACCATCACCCACTACCCCTGACTAGGACCAGCACCATCACCCACGACCCCTGACTAGGACCAGCACCATCACCCACTACCCCTGACTAGGACCAGCGCCATCACCCACTACCCCTGACTAGGACCAGCACCATCACCCACTACCCCTGACTAGGACCAGCACCATCACCCACAACCCACTTCCTACCCCTCTGACTAGACCAGCACCATCACCCACCACCGACTCAGGGACCAGCACCATCACCCACGACCCCTGACTAGGACCAGCACCATCACCCACTACCCCTGACTAGGACCAGCACCATCACCCACTACCCCTGACCAGCACCATCACCCACTACCCCTGACTAGGACCAGCACCATCACCCACTACTCCCAGCTAGGACCAGCACCATCATCACCTGACCCCTGACTAACTGCACCATCACTCCACGACCCCTGACTAGACCAGAAAAGCAGGCACCATCACCCCACCTAATCCCAGCCCCTGACTGGGACCCTTTCAATTCATCACCCCATCGACCCCAATGAGACCAGGACCAGCACACCATCACACCCACTACACCTGACAAGCTAGGGACCACCAACCATGCAGCCACCCACTACCCCAACTAGAGACCCAGCACCATCACCCCTGACTAGGACCAGCACCATCACCCCCACCTGACTAGGACCCTGACTAGGACCACTACCCCTATTGGGACCAGCACCACTGCCTCTTACAACTAGATGAGCACCATCATCATACTACCCTGACTAGGACCACACCATGGGGCACCTTTTATCACCTACCCCTATGACCAGGGACCAGCACCATCACCATCTTACCCAGCCGGGGACACCAGGGGTCAGGGGCATAGGTGAGGTCAGGTCCGGGGGTCAAGAGAACTTCCTGCTGAATCTGAATCTTTGGAGCCCTTTTTGAGGTGCTAAAATCCAAACACACCTCAGGCTCACAGTGCGGTGCCCTTCCCATATGACCTCTGGAAAAAAATACTCTAGTTCTGATTCTGACCTTGAGTGCAGAGGTGCAGAGTGCTGATAACATTGGCCAAATACAATGCATTAGAAATGTGATCCAATCGCCGCCATGACACATGACAGTTCGCCACCAGAGAGGCATCAGGTCGTCAGCATACATTCCCACGGCCCATACAGGTGTATTCATCCAAATGACACACTTTTACTAAGGCGGTCAAGGACCATCATCAGGAGGGTGACTATGCACAGTGCATTGTAGCGAAACAGGTCAAGTCCCTCTCAGAACCAGGAGGGTGAGGACAGTGAGGGGTCCTGGGCGCTACATCACATGCAAGGCAGGCCAGGAGTGACGATGCGTGTTACATGACCAGGATTGGGGATTGGGGACATTGAGTCACGGGGGACAGGCAAGGCAAACAAATACGGATGGTCTGGGGCCTCCAGGACACTCATGACCTTGCTCACGTGGCAGAGTTGGTTCAGGGAGGATTGTGATTATTGGATTGCATTGGATAGTAATGGAGTTTCTGAGTTTACCCATTGACCTGCCCACCCACTTAGCTCCGGCTCCACCTGCACCCACAGTTAAAACCATCCCCGAGTATAACCCTATATTTCGTTGGACCCCTGGTAGGCTAAACGAAAAAAAATTGTTTATACCACTGGGGCAGTATAGGAAAAAAAATTGTTTATACCACCAACGCATGTGCACCGTGCAAAATTGGGCGAATGGTTTTTAACTCAGGGCAGTGCTTAAGTTTGGGGGTCCGCAGTAACGGATGGATGTAACATTGGGTCAGGTCAGGAGTAAGCTCCAGAGGCCTGACAAAACCCGCCAATTGCATTTTGCCTTTGACCCCCCTTTGATCTTCACTCCTTTGACCCAACTCTCCCTGGTCTTTAGTCCTCCCTGACTCTTGTTTCACATTTGCCAAGTAAAGTCACTCACTGTTGGGCCTTTGCGAGCATGGAGGAATGTGCTGGTGCCTGCGGACAATCACTGTCCCCTCAATCTCCTGAATCTGACTCCTATGACTCACACTTCCACCCAGTAAGTCACCAGTTGGTTGGTTGTCGCCCTTGAAGGTGTGTGCTGGTGACAGTCACTGTCCCCAATCCTCCCTGGATCTTTGAGAGGGATTTGACTAGGGGACGCATTGACTACACGCCAAAGTATGTAGAGTCCCTTTGTATGGGTGGAAGATGGTCACTTTTAGATGCATGTGCCCAGGATTGGGCACCTTTTCTGGGTACTGTGAAATAGAAATCCCTTACAATAACCAGTGTCACTTGATGTCCCTGAACTAATAACTCCAACTGATCTCTGTGTGTGGGACCATGGGTCAATTGTTTGTCTACTTTTGATTTGGGCGGCTGTACTACAGGTGTTTCAAAACAGGAAAATCCCTAAAATAACAGTGTCACTTGATACTGAATAATAACCAACTGATCTCTCTATTATTGGGACATATAGTCCATGCTTACCGTGCCCAGGATTTGGGCACCTTTTCTGGGTATAAAACAGGAGAAATCCCAGCAAGAATAATGACCAGTGTCACTTTGATGCCTGAACTACATAACTCAACTGATCTCTGTGTGGGAGTGACCATAGGTCAATTTTATACGCATGCAGTGCAGGATTTGGGCACCTTTTTCTGGGTACAAAACAGGAGAAACTCTAAAATAATGAGTGTCACTTGATGCCCTGAACTACTAACACAAACTGATACTTGTATGGGATATGATTGATGACAGGATTCATGAGCGTCATGATGCCTGAACTACAGCTCAACTGATCTCTGTGTGGGAGGACCATGAGTCAATTTAGCATGCAAAGTACCCAGGATTTGGGACACCTTTTCTGAGTACAAAACAGGAGAAACTCACTTAAAATAATGATGAGTGTCACTTGATGCCCTGAACTACTGACTCCAACTGATCTACTTAATGTGGGAGACCATGGTCAATTTAGCATACAAGTACCCAGGATTTAAAGTGCCTTTCTGGGTACAAAACAGGAGAAATCCCTTAAAATAATGTGAGTGTCACTTGATGTTCTGAACTACTGACTCCGAATTGATTCTGTGTGGAGGACCATAACACTTAGTGCTAAGTACCCAGATTTGACACCCTTTCTGGTACAAAACAGGAGAAATCCCCTTTAAACAATGAGCCACTGATGCCCTGAACTACTGCTCCAACTGGCCTTCCAATCTCTGTATGGGAGGACCATGGTCCCCTTTGTCTGCAAGTACCCAGGATTTGGGCACCTTTTCTGGGTACTGAAAACAGGAGAAATCCCTTACAATAATGAGTGCCACTCTGATGCCCTGAACTACTACTCCAACCCTGATACTCTGTGTGGGAGGACCATGGTCAATTTAGCATGCGATGTACTCCAGGTTGGGCTGCCTTCTGGGTACAAAACAGGAGAAATCACCACAATGTGGGAGTGTCACTTGGATGCCCTGAACTACTAACCCAATCGATCTCTGTGGGAGGACCATGGTCACTTAGTATGCATGTACCAGGATTTGGGCACCTTTCTGGAAATAAACAGGAGAAATCCCCTCAACTAGGGTTGCTGGCCGCCCAAAGTGTATGTGAAATGACCCCTGTTCTCAGTTTTCAACTGTGTCATTTTCTGACTACATCTGTATACGTCAGGTATGTGCCAATTCTATCTTAACTTTGTCCTCTACCACGGAGTGAAGATGGTCAATTTGCAAGAAAACTGGACCCAGGATCAAGGCCATTCTCCTAGGTGCACATCAGTGAAAGTGGTCTGAGTCCATGGTACTTGGCCCTGTATTTTTATTCTCAAGAATATTCAATTTTAAAAAGTTTTAGAAGGTTTGGCTACTGATTAGCATGTACACGAAGGATTTGTCAACATGCTCCAAAAATGCTTGAAATTGAAACCACAGAGTTCCAGGGTATGGACTAACACACCAAAGAACCATTTCCAGGACCTTCATAAGAGGTACCTCCAGGCACTGGTTTAGCATGTAACTTCCGGTTTAGCATAAACGTCCAAAAAGTTTGAAAAATGAAACGCCAGGGGACAGCCATGGATGCCCTGGTCCTTTATGGGACCACCTTCCTGGTAAAATTAAAAGTACCAGGAGAACATGGTCACATTATTTATAAAAGTGGCCCAGGAATTGAAGCACCTTCCTGGGTACAACTTCTTCATGTAAAATGTCACCAGTACCAGGACCATGCACCATGGTCACATTAAGGCTAAGTACCCAGGACTTAGCACCTTTCCTGGGCAAACAGGTAAATGTGTCACTAAAAGTACCCAGGACTTAATTTTCTGTACAAAATAGGAACTCTTTAAAATAATGAGTGTCACTTACGCCCTGAACTACTAACCCAACTGATCTCTGTGGGAGGACCTGTCACTGGCATGCAAGTACCCAGGATTTGGGACACCTTTTCTGGGTAACAGGTGAAACTCTGTACAACTATGGTCATTCGATGCCAAATGACACAGTTTAATGAATCAAAATATCGGGTATACATCTCATGGCCGGCCGTAGCGCCAATTTACCTCACATGATAGTAGCATGTTCAATTAGCGATTTTTTCAAGCTCCAAAATGTTGGAAATTAGGAACCCAGATGGTCATGGATGCCTCTGAACAACATACCCAAGCACAAGTTCCGTAGACCCTTCAGAAACTAATCTCCGTTAGCAGCATGATAGCTAAAGAAAACCAACTAATCTCAAAGAGTGTCTCATATACTTCATATCAAGTTTTTTTCTCAAAACACCAAAAATGAATTAAATAATAATAATCACCTCTATTGCCCATTGAAATCAACAGTCTAATGGTCACTAACAGTCTCAGTAACTAATAAATGAATCAAGATGCCATCTAGCGATTCTTTTTAAATATGTTTCACGCCCCATGTACCCAATTGACCCAAAGTAACCCATTCCTCCCCGCCGATTGTATGTTGTCTGAACACAATATCGTGGTTACTTTTCCTGTATGGCGAACATTGTACGTGTTTTTTTGTGTCAGCAAGTGACTTTCCCTTACCCTGACTAGGACCAGCACCATCACCCACTACCCCTGACTAGAACCAGCTGCCTACCCACTGACTCCCGACTCAGGACCAGCACCATCACCCACTACCCTGGGACTATCACCACCACCTACCCACCGTGACCAGCACCATCACCCACGAATTCTCTGACCAGGACCTGCACCACTTCCACCCCCGGGACTAGGACCAGCACCATCACCCACCATCCCTGACTAGGACCAGCACCATCAACGACTACCCCTGACCAGTAACCAGTAGCACCATCACCCACTACCCCTGACCAGGACCAGCACCATCACCCCACTACCCCTGTCCAGCACCATCACCCACTGGCCCTGACCAGGACCAGCACCATCACCCACTCACTCCCCTGATCAGACCAGCACCATCACCCCACACCCTGACTAGGACCAGCACCATCACCCACACCCCTGACTAGGACCAGCACCATCACCCACCACCCCTGACTAGGACCACCACTCACCACCACCCCTGACTAGACCAGCAATCACCTGGCTAACCCCTGACTGAAATCAGCACCATCACCACCCCACTAGGACCAGCACCATCACCACTCACTCCTGACAGGACCAGCACCATCACCCACTACCCCTGACTAGAACCAGCACCATCACCCACTACCCCTGACGAGGACCACACCATCACCCACGCACCCCTCATTCAGGACCAACCATCACCCACGACCCCTGACTAGAACCAGCGCCATCACCCACTACCCCTGACCAGGACCAAACCATCACCCACTCACCCCTGACCAGACCAGCACCATCACCCACCACCCCCGGGACCAGCACCATCACCCACCCCGACCAGCACCATCACCCACGACCCTGACCAGACCAGCAGCACCATCACCCACGACCCCTGACTAGGACCAGCACCATCACCCACTACCCCTGACTAGGACCAGCACCATCACCCACTACCCCTGACTAGGACCAGCACCATCACCCACTACCCCTGACCAGCACCATCACCCACTACCCCTGACTAGGACCAGCACCATCACCCACAACCCCTGACTAGGACCAGCACCATCACCCACCACCCCTGACCAGGACCAGCACCATCACCCACCACCCCCGACTAGACCAGACCATCACCCACTACCTCATCTGCACCCAAAACATCACCAACTCCTGATCTGGGACCAGCACCATCACCCACCACCCCTGGACTTGTAACTGGCACCATCACCCACTAATCGACCAGGACCTCAGCACCATCACCCACTACCCCTGACTAAAAATTGGAAGACCTCACCACTCCCCTGACTAGAGCAGCACCCACCACCCCTGACTAGGACCCCACCCACCCACCCCTGACTAGGACCAGCACCACCCACCCCACCCCCTGACCAGCACCATCATCCACTACCCTGACTAGGACCAGCACCACCACCCACCACCCTGACTAGGACCCACACCCATCACCACTGCACCCCTGACCAGCTAACCATCACCCACTGTTCCTGACCACACCCCACTACCCCTGACCTCAGAATCAGCACCATCACCCACCCCTGACCAGGACCAGCACCATCACCCACGACCCTGACCAGCACCATCACCCACCACCCCTGACCAGGACCCCGTAGCACCCATCACCCATCACCCTGACCAGGCTGTGCACCATCACCCACGAGTCCTGACTAGACCAGCACCATCACCCACTCACCCCTGACCAGACCAGCACCATCACCCACCACCCCCTGACTCAGGACCACTCATCACCCACCACCCCTGACCAGGAACCAGCACCATCACCCATCACTCCCTGACCAGGACCAGCACCACTACCCCTGACCAGGCCACACCTCTGACCAGACCAGCACCATCACCCACTATCCCTGACTAGACCAGCACCACCCACTACCCTGGACTAGGACCAGCACCCACACCTCCTGACTAGACCGCTAGCACCCCACCCACGACCCCTGACCAGGACCAGCACCATCACCCACGCAATTCCCTGACCAGCACCATCACCCACTACCCCTGACGAGGACCAGCAGCACCATCACCCGCCCACTCTTGACAAGGACCAGCACCATCACCCACCACCCCTGACCAGGGACCAGCACCATCACCCACCCACCAGCAATCATCACCACCACCCTGACCAGGACCAGCACCATCACCCACACTCCTGACTAGGACCAGCACCAATACCCACCACCCCTGACCAGGACCACACCATCACCCGCCCAGCCTGACTGTGAATGCCAGCACCATCACCCACTACCCCTGACTAGAACCATCACCATCACCCACCCCCACCCGAAATAAACCTTTCCCCGGTTTTATGGGTTGAAGCCCCTACGGGTAAACCTGGAATAAGCCGCTAAAATAAGGGTTTTTAAACCCCCACTTAAAGGGGCTAAAGGTTTCAAACTTTTGTTTTTTTTTTTATTTTTATTTTATGATTTTTATTCTTTTTCATTTGGGTCACGACCCCAAATTAAGCCCCAAAAATTTCCCCGGTTTTCTTTGGCCCTTTTGGGTATTTCCCCCCAAACCCCAAGAACCCAAATTGCCAAAAACCCCCTTCCCCCCGCCAAATCCTTTTTTTTGCCTCAAAGACTGGTTCCCCAACCCCTCTTGGGGCTGACCCCGTGCCCCTCCTCTCCTTGGGGAAAAGGGTTCCCCCCGGGGGGCGCTCGGGCCCCTCTCCCGGGTGGTCTGGTCGGCTCCCCCCGGGGGTGGCTAAAAACCGTGGTTTGAGGGCCTTTTCCCCGGGGGTTTGGGGGGGGGGGGGCCCCCCCCCGGGTTGGCACTGGTTTCCTCCCTGGTTTCGGGGATGGGGTTCCCCCTCCCTGGGGGTCGGAATCGGCTCCTTTGGGTGGGAAACTGGGCCCCTCCTTGGGGCCCGACCGGGCCCCTCCCTTTTTCCAAAAACCGGGCCCCTTTTTTTTTTTTGGTTTTTTTTTTATTTCCCCTTTTTTTTACTTTTTTTTTTTTATTTTTTTCCTGGTTCTAAAAATTTTTCCCCGGGGGGTTCAAAAAACCGGGCCCTTTTTGGTTGGTCTCCTGGTTTCCTGGGTGGGGTTTCGATTCCCTCTTTCCCCGGGGGCTACTTTTTCCCCCCGGGGTTTCATTGCCCCCTTTTGTTTCTAAAATGTGTCCTCCTCCTTTCACTGGTGTCCCCCCCGTTTTGACTGTGCTCCTTTCCCCCGGGGTTCCCCGGGCTTTTTTCCCCCGGGGTTCTGACCCCTTTTTCCCCCTCCCCTTTCTCCTCCCCTCCTCCCCGGGGTTTCTGCCCGGGCCCCCCCGGGTTTCGACTCTGCCCTTCTCCGGGGGGTTCCTCTGTCCCTCCTCCTAACTCCTCTGTCCTATCTGCTCTCCCTCAACTGACTGCTTCTCACTCATGCAGCCTAACTCTGCCTGGACGCTCTCTCTCTTCCCACCTTCATCTCTTGATTCTCTTTGTCCTCTTAAGACTCGGTGCTCCAGTCCTCTCCTCTCCGTGGTGGTCGACTCGTGCTCTCTCCCCTCTCCCGTAGTGGCCTGACACAAATTGTCTCTCCTCTCCGTGGTGGTCTGACTGGGTGCTCCTCTCCTCTCCGTGGTGGTCTGACTCAGTATCCTCTCCTCTCCCGTGGTGGTCTGTTTTGGTGCTCCTCCTCTCGTGGTGGTCTGACCGTTGCTCCTCTCCTCTCCGTGTGGTGGTCTGACTGGGTGCTCCTCTCCTCTCCGTGGTGTCTGACTCGGTGCTCCTCCTCTCCGTGGTGGTCTGGCTTCGGTGCTCCTCCTCTCCGTGGTCTGACTCGGTGCTCTCCCTCTCCGGCGTGGTCTGACTCGGTGCTCCTCTCCTCTCGTGGTGGTCTGACTCGGTGCTCCTCTCTCCATTGGTGGTCTGACTCGGTACTCCTCTCCTCTCCGTGATGGTGCTCCTCTCCTCTCCGTGGTGGTCTGACTCGTGCTCTCCTCTCAGTGTTGGTCTGACCTGGTGCTCCTCCTCTCCGTGGTGGTCTGTTCGGTGCTCCTCTCCTCCGTGGTGAGTACAGGCTGATTGCTCCTCTCCCTCCCGTGGTGGTCACCCATTCGGTGCTCCTCTCTCCGTGGTGGTCATTTTCGGTGCTCCTCTCCTCTCTCCGTGGTGGTCTGACTCGGTGCCCCTCCCTCCGTGGTGGTCTGACTGGGTGCTCCTCTCCTCCGTGGTGGTCTGACTGGGTGCCTCTCCTCCCCTGGTGGTCTGACTGGGTGCTCCCCCTCTCCTGGTGGTCTGACTCGGGGGGCTCCTCCCCTCCCCCCGTGGTGGCCTGACCGGTGCTCCTCCCTCCCCGTGGTGGTCTGACTGGTGCTCCCCCTCCTCTCCGTGGTGGTCTGACCGGTGCCCCCCTCCTCTCCGGGGTTTCTGACTCGGTGCCCTCCTCTCCGTGGTGGTCTGACTCGGTGCTCCTCCCTCTCCGTGGTGGTCTGACTGGGTTTTTGGGGCTCCCCCTCCCTCTCCGTGGTGGTCTGATTTGGTGCTCCTCCCTCTCCGTGGTGGCCTGACTCGGTGCTCCTCCCCTCTCCGTGGTGGTCTGACTCGGTGCCCTCCTCCCGTGGTGGTCTGACCCTGCTCCTCTCCTCTCCGTGGTGGTCTGCTCCCCCTCCTCTCCGTGGTGGTCTGCCCGGTGCTCCCCCTCCTCTCCGTGGTGGTCTGACTGGGTGCCCTCCCCCTCCGTGGTGGTCTGACTCTGCTCCTCCTCTCCGTGGTGGTCTGACTCGGTCCCTCCCCTCCGTGGTGGTCTGACTCGGTGCCCCTCCCCCCGTGGTGGTCTGACTCGGTGCTCCTCCCTCTCCTTGGTGGTCTGACTGGGTGCTCCTCTCCTCCCGTGGTGGTCTGACTGGTGCTCCTCTCCTCTCCGTGGTGGTCTGACCCCGGTGCCCTCCCCTCCGTGGTGGTCTGACTGGTGCTCCTCCCCCTCCGTGGTGGTCTGACTCGGTGCTCCCCCCTCCCCGTGGTGGTCTGACTCTGCTCCTCTCCTCCCCGTGGTGGTCTGACTGGGTGCTCCTCCCTCTCCGTGGTGGTCTGACTCGGTTTGCTCCCCCCTCCCTCTCCGTGGTGGTCTGACCGGTGCTCCTCCTCTCCCGTTGGTCTGACCGTGCTCCTCTCCTCTCCTTTTTCTTCCTCTCTCTCTGCAGCCAGAAGCGGGTTTCCCCCACCTGACACAATGCAGTTTTCCCTTTCTCTCACCCATCAACTCTTCTCTCTTCTCCCCTCCTTCACCCCCTGGCCCCTCCTCCTTCATCCCCCTGGCCCCTCCTCCTTCATCCCCCTGGCCCCTCCTCCTTCACCCCCTGGCCCCTCCTCCTTCATCCCCCTGGCCCCTCCTCCTTCATCCCCGGGCCCCCTCCTCCTTCATCCCCCCTGGCCCCTCCTCCTTCACCCCCTGGCCCCTCCTCCTTCCACCCTTCTGCCACTTTGTGACTACTTTACAAACAAGATGGACGACATCCGCTCCTCCTTGACTCATCCATCTTCTCTCACCTCACCAGCACTTCTTCATCCCCCTCTCTTTCCTCTTTCACCCCCTTGTCTCCCAATCAGGTTCTCAGCTTGGTGACCTCCGCTGACCGACCACCTGACCCCTTGACCCCGTCTCCCATCCTCCAGGCTGTTGCTCCTGACCTCCTGACCTCTCACCATCTTATGAACAGCTCCCTCTCAACTGGCTGTTTCCCTCTGGAGGAGGAGAGTCAACAGACCTGAAGAAACCACCTCGACCCGTCTGGAGGCAGAACTACAGACCGGTCTCTCTTCCTCCTTCTCTCCAAAGCTCTGGAGCGAGCTCTCTGGAACCGAGTGTCTCTCTGTCTCCACGGCAACGACCTCCTTGACCCTCACCAGTCTGGAGACAAGGCCACTCCACAAAACTGGCCTCCTTGATGAGCAGCTTCACTCTGCTAGAGCATCCTCTCTCCTCTGTCCTTATCCTTCACTCTGCTAGAGCATCCTCTCTCCTCTGTCCTTATCCTTCACTCTGCTAGAGCAGCCTCTCTCTCCTCTCTCCTTATCCTTCACTCTGCTAAAGCATTTTCCCCTCCCCTGTCCTTATCCTTCACTCTGCTAGAGCAGCCTCTCTCTCCTCTGTCCTTATCCTTCACACTGCTAGAGCAGCCTCTCTCCTCTGTCCTTATCCTTCACACTGCTAGAGCATCCTCTCTCCTCTGTCCTTATCCTTCACTCTGCTAGAGCAGCCTCTCTCTCCTCTCTCCTTATCCTTCACTCTGCTAAAGCATCCTCTCTCTCCTCTGTCCTTATCCTTCACTCTGCTAGAGCAGCCTCTCTCCTCTGTCCTTATCCTTCACCTGCCAGAGCAGCCCCCCCTCTGTCCTTATCCTTCCCCACTAGAGCAGCCTCTCTCCTTCCCGTCCTTATCCTTCCCCTGCTAGAGCCCTCTCTCCTCTGTCCTTATCCTTCACTCTGCTAGAGCAGCCTCTCTCTCCTCCCGTCCTTTTCCCTTTACCTGCTAGAGCAGCCCTCTCCTCTGTCCTTATCCTTCACCTGCTAGAGCAGCCCTCTCCTCTGTCCTTATCCTTCACTCTGCTAGAGCATTTTCCCCTCCCCTGTCCTTATCCTTCACTCTGCTAGAGCATCCCTCTCCCCTGTCCTTATCCTTCACTCTGCTAGAGCATCCTCTTCTCTGTCCTTATCCTTCACACTGCTAGAGCATCCTCTCCCCTGTCCTTATCCGTCTCTCTGCTAGAGCAGCCCTCTCCTCTGTCCTTATCCTTCACCTGCTAGAGCACCCCTCTCCTCTGTCCTTATCCTTCACACTGCTAGAGCAGCCTCTCCCCTGTCCTTATCCTTCACCTGCTAGAGCATCCCCTCTTTTCTGTCCTTATCCTTTACACTGCTAGAGCATCCTCTCTCCTCTGTCCTTATCCTTCACTCTGCTAGAGCAGCCCCCCTTTTGTCCTTATCCTTCACTCTGCTAGAGCATCCACTCTCCTCTGTCCTTATCCTTCACACTGCTAGAGCATCCCTCTCCTCTGTCCTTATCCTTCACCCCTAGAGCATCCTCCTCCTCTGTCCTTATCCTTCACCTGCTAGAGCAGCCCTCCTCTGTCCTTATCCTTCACACTGCTAGAGCATCCTCTCCTCTGTCCTTATCCTTCACTCTGCTAGAGCATTTTCCCCTCCTCTGTTTTCCTTTAAGCAAACCTCTCTCCCTCTGTCCTTATCCTTCACTCTGCTAGAGCATCCCTCCTCTGTCCTTATCCTTCACTCTGCTAGAGCATCCCTCTCCTCTGTCCTTATCCTTCACCCGCTAGAGCAGCCTCCTCTCCTCTGTCCTTATCCTTCACTCTGCTAGAGCAGCCCTCCTCCTCTGACCTTATCCTTCACTCTGCTAGAGCATTTTTCCCCTCCTCTGTCCTTATCCTTCACTCTGCTAGAGCATCCTCCCCTCCCCTGACCTTATCCTTCACTCTGCTAGAGCAGCCCCCCTCCTCTGTCCTTATCCTTCACCTGCTAGAGCAGCCCTCTCTCCCTCTGTCCTTATCCTTCACCTGCCAGAGCAGCCTCTCTCCTCTGACCTTATCCTTCACTCTGCTAGAGCATCCTCTCTCTCCTCTGTCCTTATCCTTCACCTCAGAGCATCCCTCTCTCCTCTGCCCTTATCCTTCACTCTGCTAGAGCATCCTCCCTGACCTTATCCTTCACTCTGCTAGAGCAGCCTCTCTCCTCTGTCCTTTTCCTTCACTCTGCTAGTGCATTTTTCTGACCTTATCCTTCACTCTGCTAGAGCAGCCTCCCCCTCCTGTCCTTATCCTTCACTCTGCTAGAGCATCCTCTCTCTCCTCTGCCCTTAACCTGCACACTGCTAGAGCATCCTCTCTCCTCTGTCCTTATCCTTCACTCTGCTAGAGCATCCTCTCTCCTCTGACCTTATCCTTCACTCTGCTAGAGCCCTCTCTCCTCTGTCCTTATCCTTCTAGACCTTTCTGGGGAAGGCCCCCTCCTTTTTTCCCCTTTAAATGGGGTCCCCAAAGGCCCCCTCCTTTTCCCTTTCCCCCTTCCCCACTTCCGGGGGCCTTAAGGTTCCCGGGTCCCTTTCCCCTTTCCTCTCACTATGGGGTTTCCCCAAGGCTCCGTCCTGGGTCCCCCCTCTTCCTCTCACTATGGGGTTTCCCCCAAGGCTCCGCCCCGGGTCCCCCTCTTCCTTTTCACTATGGGGTCCCCCAAGGCTCCCTCCTGGGTCCCTCCTCTTCCTCTCACTATGGGGTTCCTCAAGGCTCCGTCCTGGGTCCCTCCTCTTCCTCTCACTATGGGGTTTCCCCAACCGTCCTGGGTCCCTCCTCTTCCTCTCACTATGGGGTTCCTCAAGGCTCCGTCCTGGGTCCCTCCTCTTCCTCTCACTATGGGGTTTCCCCAAGGCTCCCTCCTGGGTCCTCCTCTTCCTCTCACTATGGGGTTCCTCAAGGCTCCGTCCTGGGTCCCTCCTCTTCCTCTCACTATGGGGTTCCTCAAGGCTCGTCCTGGGTCCCTCCTCTTCCTCTCACTATGGGGTTCCTCAAGGCTCCGTCCTGGGTCCCTCCTCTTCCTCTTCACAAATTTTTCCCCGGCTCCGTCCTTCCCTCCTTTTTCCTCCTACTATGGGGTTCCCCAACTGTCCTGGGGTTTTCCCCCTCTCACATGGGGCCCAACTCCGCCTGGGCCCTCCTCTTTCCCCTCACCATGGGGTTCCCCCCAAGGCTCCCTCCCGGGGGTCCCCCCCCTCCTGTACCAAATTCCCGGGTCTGTTTCCCCCCCTTCGCCCGGCCTCCTACCAAGCAATCTTGACACCCCAAAATCCTGGGGCCAAAACCCTTTCCGAAACCCCAAATCGGGAACCGGGCCCCTTTTTTACCGAACCCAGGGTTCTGGTCCCCCCTGGTTTAACCCTGGCCCGGCCGGCATTTCCCTTTCCGGGGGCTCCCCAACCCCTGACCCTGACTACCAAATTCACCCGCTTTTTGTGTTCCCCACCCGCTCCCCGGCCTCCGGGTTACCTGGGGCAGCAATCCCTTCAGAACATTTCCTTGGGGACCGTTCCTGAAGGTCTCCCCCCAAAATCCGGGAAAGGCCCTTTTAACCAGAAAGGGGCAGGGTTTGGTCCCGGTCTGGCAGGGGTTTTCCATTCGGGTATTTTTAAAAAATTTATTTGAACTTCCCCCCGGCGGTTTACCCTTTTAAATAACCCTGGTTATTCCAAATAACCCGGTTTTAGGTTTACAGTGTTTCCGTTTTCCCGGGTTACCGGGGGACACAGGGGTTTAAAAAAGGTTTTGGTAGTGGGCCGAAAGGTGGGGCCCGTTTAATCCAAAAATGGGAAATTTTTTAAAGGGAACAATTTATACTATTTTTATGAATAAAATTTCAAATATAAAAATATTTAGGTACCTTTCACCCTGGGGTTTGGGGAATTTTTTTTTCCGGTTTCCCCTTTTTTTCCGGTTTGAGAATTTTATTTGTTTAATTAAAAGGGTTTTCAGGTGTAAATCCACCCGGGTTTCCCACGGGCAAAAAAAGATTATAAAATTTTGGTAGGGCCGCGCGGGTTTTGTTTTAAACCTTTTCAATAATTAAAAATTTTTATAAAAATTGGGGGAAAATATAACCCCCTTTTTTGTTTTTAACCCCATATTTAATAATTTAGGTCCATTTTCCCGGGCCGGGGGGGGAACCGGAGAATCGGGGGTTTTTTCCCGGTTTTTGGGCCGGCTTCCCCCCTTTTGGGCCCCCGGTTTCCAAAAAATTTTTTTTGTTTGACACCCCCTTTTGGGTTTTATAGGTTTGAGAGGGTCCAGCCGGTCTCGCCATTGGGGAAAAAAAATCACTTGCACCCCGTTTCCAAATTTCTTTGGTTTAAACCGGGGCCAAAAATTTTTTTCATTTAATTTTTCCCAAATTTTATAATTTTAAAAATCTGGCTTTACCTGAAATTCCCGGGCTGAAAATTCCCCCCTCAAAACCCGTTTTCCTTTTAACCGCAATTTAAAAAAAATCAGGTTTATCTACCGGGGCAAAATTTTCTCACCAAAAAACGCCCCGGGGTTTTTTTCTTTCCCTCTGGTTTTTGTGGTCCCTGGTCTTACCCGGGGCACGACAAAAACCCGGGCTTCCAAACCCCCTGAGGGGGCCCCCCTTAAAAACACCGGGCCCCCCTTTCCGGGCTGAAGGGGATTTTAGAGGAAAGTGGGGTTCGCCTTTTTTAAAGGGGGAAGGGGGCGGACGTTCCGTTTAAAGGGGCTTTTAAACAGTGGGGAAAAAACCTTTTAACTTCACTGGGAAACCCCCCTTTTTAATTTATTATCCGGGAACCCCTGCCCTTTACCCCCCAAAAAAAAAAAAATTCAACCTGGGGTTTTCAGGAAAAAAACCCCCCCTAAAACCAAAGTTTTAACCCTTACACAACCATTCCCCGGGTCCCCCCAGCCTTTCTTTTTACCGACCTTGTTTTGGATAACACCCCAAAAAAACCCCCAAAAGTTAGGGGCAACAAAACCCTGGGCTGGGAAAAGTGAAGAGGTCGGTTTAGAGGTAAAAGGGTTGGAGGGGGGTTGGGGGTGAGGGCGGGTTTAAAGGGAAGGGGGAGGGGGGAGGCGGGGGGTATTTTAGAGGAAAGTGGGGTGTGTTTTTAAAAGGGGAAGGGTGGGAGAGAAACAAAGGGGTTTAAAAGGAGGGTTTTAAAATGTGGGGTTTTTACACTTCGCTGGCCCCCGGGGGTGGGCCCCGAAACCCAGGCCGGGAAACCCCCCGGACCTTTGAACCCAGTGAACCAACCCTTTAAGGGGCCCCCCCCTGGGGCAGGAAAAGGCGGCGGCTTTGGGCCTAAAACCCCCCGGGGGGGGACCGGTCTGGTTTTTAAACCCCTGGGCCACCCAGACCGGAAAAAAATTTCCCCGGGGCCCCCGGCCCGGGGCCCGCCCGGGGGTTCCCTTTCCCGGTGACCGGGGCCCTTTGGTTTTTGTGATAAAAAAAACCCCCAAACCAACCCAAACACCGGGGCCCTGAAAAACAGAAAACATAGACCAACCCATGAAGGAAACGGGAGAAAAATAAAGAGTTTTTGGAGGGGGTTGGAGGGGGCAGGGGGGTGAGGGAGGGTTTATTTTTTACCAAGTTGGTGTGAAAAAAAAGGCAGATTTTTAAAAAATTTTAAAAAGGCAGAAATGGTTGAGGGGGAAAAGGGGGAGTGAAAGGGTTGGGTGGTTTAAAAGGTTTTTCTTTCCCGTGGGAAAATTGGGAAAAGAAAGGCCGTTTGGGCCGCCGCTGGGGGATTGGTTCGGGAACCCGGGTTTTGGAATAAGTTCCTTTAGGGGGTCCTACTTTTGGGGGCAGGACAGGCCCCCCCTTTGGACCCCGGGGCCCAAGGTTTTCCCTTCCCCTTTTTCAAAGGACCGGAAAAACCGGGCCCCTTTGGGACCGCCGCGGAGGAACTAAAAAGAAGGGCCGGAAAATATTTAAGGGGGCCCCCGGGCCCCCCAGGGGGTCGGGGCCGGGGCCGGGCCCGGGTTTCCTTTCCCCCGGCCGGGTCCCCCCGGAAAAGGCTCCATTGGGCCCCTTTTTCAAAAAGGACAAAAAGTTTCCCCCCTGAAACAGAAAAAACCCCCAACATTTTAAAGGCCCCCAAAAAAAAAAAATAAAAACTTGGGGCAGCCAAGGGGGAAAAAAAAGAGGGGGGAAAAAAGCCCCATTTTAAAGTTTCCCTTGGGGGCCGGGGGCCCCTTTAAAGGCCCGGGGGTGGCGGGGTTTTACCGGTTTGGGAAGCCTTTCCAATCGCCCCGTGGAACCCAAAAAACGGGGGGGAAACCCCGTTCTCCCTTTTAAAAAACCCCCAAAAAAACAATTTAAAAACCCCCGACTCGCAGCGGTTGCCGGCCCCGGAAAGGGGGGGCTGTGGGCCCTGGGGGGCTTCAAAAAAGGGAATTTTTTAAGTTTTGGGGAAAAATTGGAAAGGGTTCCGTGGGCCCCAGCTGGTCGGTTGGGCGGGAAAAGGGATTGGAGTTTTTCCTCCCCCTCCTTGGGGCCCCCGCGGGGGTGGCGACAAAGGCCCCCGGAAATTAGTACCCCGGGGTCCCGGGTTTTCACCCACACAAAACACAAAAACCCAAACACACCAAACCCCCCAAACACAAACAAACACCCAAAAAAAACAACCCCCACCAAAACCCCCTAGGGAGCAAAGGGGCCGAGGGACCCCGGCTTTTTGGTGTTCGTCCGTTTTCCCTTTTGGTTGGGGCCCTTCCCTTTTCCCGGTTGGGGTCTTTTCCTGGGGTTTTGTCCGGGGGCGGCTCCTTTCCCCTTCCCTTTTTTCTTTGGGTCCTTTTGGGGTTTCCCCTTTTTCCTGTGGGGGCCTGGGGGGTTTGGGGGGGTGGGTGCCCTGGGGGGGGGGGGGGGCGCTCCGTTTGGGGCTTCTTGTGTTGGGCCTCTTGGTGGGCGCTGGGTTTTTTCTGCCCTGGTGGGAGCCGTGGGGTGCGCCCCGGGTGGACGGCCGGGGTTTTGGGGCGCTGGGTTTTTGTCCCCCTGGGGGAAAAAAAAATTTTGGGCTCGGGCTCTGGGGTGCCGCCCCGGGCCGGGGGCCTGTGGGGCCTGGGGGGCTGGGTGGCCGGGGTCTGGTTGGCGGTTTGGGTTGGGTGTGCTCGTGGTTGGCTGTGGGGGGTTCCGGGGGGTGGGGTCCGGTGTCCCCCCGGGTTTCCCCCGGGGTGTGTGTGCCCGGGTTCCCCCCCCCCCCCCCCCCCCCCCCCCCCCCCCCCCCCCCCCCCCCCCCCTGGTTGGCCGTGGGGTGTCTCTGTGTGTGTCTGTGTGTGTGTGTGTCTGTCTCTGTGTGTGTGTGTCTGTCTCTGTGTGTGTGTCTGTCTCTGTGTGTGTCTGTGTGTGTGTCTCTGTGTGTGTGTGTCTGTGTGTGTGTCTCTGTGTGTGTGTGTGTCTCTGTGTGTGTGTCTGTGTGTGTCTCTCTGTGTGTGTGTCTCTGTGTGTGTGTCTCTGTGTGTGTGTCTCTGTGTGTGTGTCTCTGTGTGTGTCTGTGTGTGTGTCTCTGTGTGTGTGTCTCTGTGTGTGTGTGTGTCTGTCTCTGTGTGTGTCTCTGTGTGTGTGTCTCTGTGTGTGTGTGTCTCTGTGTGTGTCTCTGTGTGTGTCTCTGTGTGTGTGTGTCTCTGTGTGTGTGTGTCTGTGTGTGTGTCTCTGTGTGTGTCTCTGTGTGTGTGTGTCTCTGTGTGTGTGTGTGTGTGTCTGTCTCTGTGTGTCTCTGTGTCTGTCTCTGTGTGTCTCTGTGTGTCTCTGTGTCTGTCTCTGTGTTTGTGTGTGTGTCTCTGTGTGTGTCTGTGTGTGTGTCTCTGTGTGTGTCTGTCTCTGTGTGTGTCTGTGTGTGTCTGTCTCTGTGTGTGTCTGTCTCTGTGTCTCTGTGTGTGTCTCTGTGTGTGTGTGTCTCTGTGTGTGTGTGTCTGTGTGTGTGTCTCTGTGTGTGTGTGTCTCTGTGTGTCTGTGTGTGTCTCTGTGTGTGTGTGTGTGTGTCTGTCTCTGTGTGTGTGTGTGTGTCTCTGTGTGTGTGTCTGTGTGTCTCTGTGTGTGTGTCTCTGTGTGTCTGTGTGTGTCTCTGTGTGTGTCTCTGTGTGTGTCTCTGTGTGTGTGTGTGTGTGTTCATACCTTAGAGAAGGGACCAGCGAACCTCCAGAGACCATTGAAGCCAAAGCCTGTGAGATGAGATCAAACTATGATGTCATTGTTTATTAATTATTATTATATTATTATTAAACAGTCATGTGAGGAAAAAGGAGGAAGGAGGCTGGAAACAATAGTTTAATATTTATATATGAGTCCATATTTAATTCTAACATTAGTTTTACAACTTTTGTAAATTAAATAAAATAAATTTGACGTGTGTTTTTTAATTATTAATGATTTCCATAAAAATAACTTCTTCTGAACTAAAGACCTGTTCTTTTATTTTGAAGGGGGAAACAGGGGACAGTTTTCGGTGACTTCCTGTTTCAAGGAGCGGGGAGGAAGTGGGCGTGTCTTAGCCTGCGGGGAGGAAGTGGGCGTGTCTTAGTCTGCAGGGGGAGTGGACGTGTCTTAGCCTGCAGGGAGGAAGTGGGCGTGTCTTAGTCTGCGGGTACCAAGTGGGCGTGTCTTAGTCTGCGGGTAGCAAGTGGGCGTGTCTTAGCCTGCGGGGAGGAAGTGGGCGTGTCTTACTCTGCAGGTAGGAGGGAGTGGGCGTGTCTTACTCTGCAGGTAGGAGGAAGTGGGCGTGTCTTACTCTGCAGGTAGGAGGGCTGGTACTGGGGGGGCGACTCCTCGTGGTAGACCACGCTCTGCACGATGCCGTGGACCGGGTTCAGCAGGTTGGTGTCCTGACACATGGACAGCACCGTGTTGATCTTAGAGTCCAGCAGGTTGTGGCTGAGGAGACAAGACCAGCTGAGACCACCAGACCACTAGACCACCAGACCACTAGACCACCAGACCACTAGACTACCAGACTACCAGACCACCAGACCACTAGACCACTAGACCACCAAACCACTAGACCACCAGACCACTAGACCACCAGACTACCAGACCACTAGACCACCAGACCACCAGACCACCAGACCACCAGACCATTAGACCACCAAGAGCACCAGACCACTAGACCACCAGACCACCAGACCACCAAGACCACCAGAACACCCGACCACTAGACCACCAAGACCACCAGACCACCAGACCACCAAGACCACCAGACCACCAGACCACTAGACCACCAGACCACCAGACCACCAGACTACCAGACTACCAGACCACCAGACCACCAGACCACCAGACCACTAGACCACCAGACCACCAGACCATTAGACCACCAAGAGCACCAGACCACTAGACCACCAAACCACTAGACCACCAGACCACCAGACCACCAAGACCACCAGACCACTAGACCACCAAGACCACCAGACCACTAGACCACCAGACCACTAGACCACCAGACCACCAAGACCACCAGAACACCCGACCACTAGACCACCAGACCACCAAGACCACCAGAACACCCGACCACTAGACCACTAGACCACCAAGACCACCAGACCACTAGACCACCAGACCACTAGACCACCAGACCACCAAGACCACCAGAACACCCGACCACTAGACCACCAGACCACTAGACCACCAGACCACCAAGACCACCAGAACACCCGACCACTAGACCACAAGACCACCAGACCACCAAGACCAGAACTAAAAGACCAGGAGAACTAAAGACCAGGAGAACTAAAGACCAGGAGAACTAAAGACCAGGAGAACTAAAGACTGAAGGAGATCTACTCACACGACGGGGAACACCTTGGGGAAGACCACGCTGGCCTCGGCCAGGTACTCGTACAGGATCCTCTGGTCGAAGTCGTCCGTGGTGTACTTCACCTGCGTGGCCTACAAACAAACAAACGTCAACAAACGTAAAGGGGCGGAGCCAGGCGGGCGGCCGCGGTGCCCCCTCACCAGCACGGTGAGCAGCAGGGCCTGGATCTTGGGGTCCGTCAAGACCTCCTCGTCCAGCAGGACGTTGGACTCGGACACGGAGACCTTCCGCAGGTGAGAGTTCCCGATCCGCTGCGTCTCTGAAATGGGAAGATTCACATGAGACTCCCTGCTCGCCAAGGGGGCGTGGCTGCGCCAATGGGGGGGCACGGCTCCGCCTCCTGCTCGTGGCTCCGCCTCCTGCTTTCACCGATCTCGTAGTCGCTCTCCGCCACGCGCCTCATCTTGGGGGGCGTGGTCATGCCCGACTCCATCTCCGGTCTCTTGGGCGCCTTGGAGTCCGAGATGAGGTGGTCGAAGCTCTTTCGGGTTCCTGGGGGAGACAAACCGTCAGGTGACCCCGGCCCCCCCGCGGGGTTCTGACTCCGGGCCTCAGGGGGAACCGGCCTACCCAGGAGCTTCTTGGTGTTGGCCTGCGAGGGCTGGCCCATGTCCAGGCTCATGGACTTGCGGGTCCGGGGGCTGATCTGGCCCACCGCCGGGTAGTGGTGCGCCGACAGGTAGCGCTCCGACACCTGGGGGGACGTCCAGGGCTGGGTCTCCCTCAGGGTCCTGAGGACAAAGGGGGGCGGCGTCAGGACCCGGACCCCGAAGAGGGCGCGCACCGAGAGGGGCCCCGGCTCACCTGCAGCTGGGGTCCAGGATGTGACTGGAGTACGTGTCCATGGGGACCGGGTCCAGGTTTGAGATCAGGAGGGACTTCCTGTGTTTGAGGCTGCAGCGACTCCGGACCTCCTCAGAGACGGTGAGCAGCGCTGCAGAGAGAAGGACTTCAGAGACCCCCGGGACCACGAGACCACAAGGACTTCAGAGACCCCCGGGACCACGAGACCACAAGGACTTCAGAGACCCCCGGGACCACGAGACCACAAGGACTTCAGAGACCCCCGGGACCACG
>NC_079407.1:1303801-1323801 GCF_029220125.1 Pseudoliparis swirei
GGACATGAGGAGGTGAGGAGGAGGAGCAGGAGGTGAGGATATAGGAGGTGAGGACATGGAGGTGAGGAGGAGGAGAAGGTGAGGACAGAGGACATGAGGAGGTGAGGACAGAGGAGGTGAGGACATGAGGAGGTGAGGAGGAGGAGAAGGTGAGGACATGAGGAGGTGAGGACAGAGGACATGAGGAGGTGAGGACAGAGGAGGAGGAGAAGGTGAGGACAGAGGACATGAGGAGGTGAGGACAGAGGACATGAGGAGGTGAGGACAGAGGAGGTGAGGAGGAGCAGGAGGTGAGGACATGAGGAGGTGAGGAGGAGGAGCAGGAGGTGAGGATATAGGAGGTGAGGACATGGAGGTGAGGAGGAGGAGAAGGTGAGGACAGAGGACATGAGGAGGTGAGGACAGAGGAGGTGAGGACATGAGGAGGTGAGGACATGAGGAGGTGAGGAGGAGGAGAAGGTGAGGACAGAGGACATGAGGAGGTGAGGAGGAGGAGCAGGAGGTGAGGACATAGGAGGTGAGGACATGAGGAGGTGAAGGTGAGGACAGAGGACATGAGGAGGTGAGGACAGAGGACATGAGGAGGTGAGGACAGAGGAGGTGAGGAGGAGCAGGAGGTGAGGACATGAGGAGGTGAGGAGGAGGAGCAGGAGGTGAGGATATAGGAGGTGAGGACATGGAGGTGAGGAGGAGGAGAAGGTGAGGACAGAGGACATGAGGAGGTGAGGACAGAGGAGGTGAGGACATGAGGAGGTGAGGACATGAGGAGGTGAGGAGGAGGAGAAGGTGAGGACAGAGGACATGAGGAGGTGAGGAGGAGGAGCAGGAGGTGAGGACATAGGAGGTGAGGACATGAGGAGGTGAGGAGGAGGAGAAGGTGAGGACAGAGGACATGAGGAGGTGAGGACAGAGGAGGTGCTCCTCACCTTTCAGGAGGTGTCCCACCAGAGCGAAGTTGAAGTTGGCGCTGAAGTTGAGTCCCACGAAGTGATCCATCTGCTTACAGTGCCACTCCAGAGGACGCCGGATCTCCATGAACACCTCCTCCGGGCTCTGGAGGAGGAGGAGGAGGAGGAGTTTTGGTTTTAGTGAAAAACAGTTTAACTTTATGTATGAATGGAAACATCCCAACCCATGAAGCTGTGTGTGTGTGTGTGTGTGTGTGTGTACCTTGTCGTTGAACACCCTCATGGAGTCCAGTGTGTGGAGGTTCTGCTCCATCAAGGCGGTTCCGGCTGAGTAGAGATTCACCTCATCCAGCTGGAGGACGGCCACGGCCACCCAGAAGAGAGCCCTGTGCATCGGGGACTCCTACACACACACAGAGACACACACACACACACACACACACAGAGACATACACACACACACACACACAGAGAGAGACACACACAGAGACATACACACACACACACAGAGAGACACACACACACACACACACACAGAGACACACACACACACACACACACACACACACACAGAGAGACACACACACACACACACAGAGACACACAGAGACACACACACACAGAGACACACACAGAGACATATACACACACACACACACACACACACAGAGACACACACACACACAGACAGAGAGAGAGACAAACACACACACACACACAGACAGAGAGAGAGACACACACACAGAGACACACACACACACACACACACACACACACACACAGAGACACACACACACACACAGACAGAGAGAGAGACAAACACACACACACACAGACAGAGAGAGAGACACACACACACATTAGAACGACTGCAGCACTAAAATAAAAATCTTTTGATATTTTTGCTTCTCAGGAGAAGAAAGTTAGGGAGGAGAAAGACAGGAGGAGGAGGGGGAAGTGAGAGGAGGAGGAGAAGAAGAGGAGGATGAGAAGAGGAGGAGAAGAGGAGGAAGTGAGAGGAGGAGGCGCAGCAGGAGGAGGAGCACACCTTGCTCAGCAGCGGCTGCAGCTTGGTCAGGGCGATGACCGTGGCCTCGATCAGCACCTGGCTGTTGTAGTTGTCCGGACCCTTCAGGCAGCTCTCCAGACCCTGAGAGGACGAGCGGAGGGATTAGAGCGCCCGCCTCACCGCTGCCTCGGCCTGCCAGGCGGCGCACGGGGCCCACTCACCCGGTCGATGCTCAGCAGGGGGCTGGCCTTGCTCAGGATCCGGATGATCTGCTTGATCTGACTGTGACTCACTCGCTTACTGATGCAGCCGAACACCACCAGGGCCCGCGGCTGCAGGGAGGGGTTGTACTGGAAGGCAAACCTGGGGGAAGGGGGGGGGGAGAGAGAGAGGGAGTGAGAGAGAGAGGGGAGAGAGAGAGAGGGGAGAGAGAGAGGGGGGGGGAGAGAGAGGGAGAGAGAGAGGGGGGGGGAGAGAGAGGGGGAGAGAGAGGGAGGGAGAGAGAGAGAGGGGGGAGAGAGAGGAGGAGAGAGAGGGGGAGAGAGAGGGGGAGAGAGACGAGGAGAGAGACGAGGAGAGAGACGGGGAGAGAGGGAGGAAGAGAGAGAGAGGAAGAGAGAGGGAGGAAGAGAGAGGGAGAGGGGAGAGAGGGGGAGAGAGAGAGGGGGGAGAGAGGAGAGAGAGAGAGGGGGAGAGAGAGAGAGAGAGAGAGAGAGAGAGAGAGAGAGAGAGAGAGAGAGAGAGAGAGAGAGGGGGGGAGAGAGACACACACACTTTGATTAATAGATTTCCTTCTGGACATGAAACACTGATGAGTCATAAAAGGGGAGGAGTCATACTTCTGAGCGAGCTCCGTCCATTGGTCCAACCACTTGCAGGCCGGGATGTCCCTCATACAGGCCTGCAGGGAGAAGGAGGCGCATGAGGAGGAGCAGGAGGAGGAGCAGGAGGAGGAGTCTCTCACAGACAGGTTCACAGTGACACATCTCGTCTTCACATTAAATCTCTCGTGTAAACGATGTAACACACGGGGTCAGCTGGTCTACCAGGGCCCTCGTGGTCCTGCTGGTCTACCAGGGCCCTCGTGGTCCTGCTGGTCTACCAGGGCCCTGGTGGTCCTGCTGGTCTACCAGGGCCCTGGTGGTCCTGCTGGTCTACCAGGGCCCTGGTGGTCCTGCTGGTCTACCAGGGCCCTCGTGGTCCTGCTGGTCTACCAGGGCCCTAGTCTGGTCCTGCTGGTCCACCAGGGCCCTCGTGGTCTACCTCCATGATCTCCAGCAGCGCCTCGGTGACGGTCTCCAGCGACGACAGGGCGAAGGTCTCCCTCTCGTAGGAGCCGGGCGAGAAGGAGCGGTCGCGGTAGCTGGAGCGGAACGCGATGACGGCCGCAGACTTCACCTTGCTGATCCCGAACAGCAGGTAGAACTTAGGGAGCGAGAACTCAGTGAGGCTCAGACGCAGGACCTGCTTCGTCTCCTCTGGAGGGAGGAGCACAGGGGGGACGGACGAGGGAGGACAGAGGAGGGAACGAGGGAGGACAGAGGAGGGAGGGAACAAGGGAGGACAGAGGAGGCAACGAGGGAGGACAGAGGAGGGAACGAGGGAGGACAGAGGAGGGAACGAGGGAGGACAGAGGAGGGAGGGAACGAGGGAGGACAGATGAGGGAACGAGGGAGGACAGAGGAGGGAACGAGGGAGGACAGAGGAGGGAACGAGGGAGGACAGAGGAGGGAGGGAACGAGGGAGGACAGATGAGGGAACGAGGGAGGACAGATGAGGGAACGAGGGAGGACAGAGAAGGGAACGAGGGAGGACAGAGGAGGGAGGGAACGAGGAAGGACTTTAGTACATTTCAAGAGCAAAAGAATGAAGAACTACATCAAGATGAATCAATGTGTCAGAAGGGGCGGGGCCTCACCGCTGAAGTTGAGCTGCGAGCAGGTGCACAGCGAGTGGATGATGTTGATGACCAGGCCGTGGGTGGAGGCGCGCAGCGACAGCGGCCCGGTGGCCACCAGCAGCGTGACCACGTGGAACAGGTACGGCAGGTGAGCCGCCACGTCCAGAGAGTTGTTGAAGGACAGCATCAGCATGTAGCGCGCCAGGATGGCGATGTCGTCCCACATCAGGTGCTGCTCCAGCGTGGGCGTCGGGGACAGGCACGTCTTGTCGATGATCTTACACATCCGGCCAATCACCTGCGAGCACATGGGAACGTGATGGAACCATGACCCACAATGCATCAGGACAACACGCCACATCACAGAGTTAAAAAATCTCTCTCTCTATATATATATTAAAATCTATATATAGATTTCTTTATCAATATATATATATTGATAAATATATAAAAATCTCTATATTTAAAAAAGATATAATCTTGTTTTCCTATATTCTAACAATATTAATAAGTTATATGTTTTTTCTCACTGAAAACAACATTTTACAAGATAACATTTTCACGGAGCAGCGCCTGAACGCATCACCATGTAACTGAAGGGAACCTCTGCTGGTTCTCCGTTAGCGGAGCTGCTAACGCTACTAGCGTTACTAGCTAACGTTAGCAGCTCTCCTCCTGTCGGTCTGAACACTGATTGGTTGTTTAGTCACATGACCAGAGGCCAGAGGAACACCATGATGTCAGAGCGATGGAGCTCAGCGGCACACAAGGTTCCCTTTGTGCCCGCTGGGCCATGACATCAGCGCCACGGAGAACCACAGAACACCGGCAGAACCACGGAGAACACCGGAGAACCACATCAGTTTAAATAAACAAGAATAATCTGATGTTCTTCATTCAGGAGAAACCACACGGAGCGCGTGGGGGAAGCAGCTCTTCAGCCTCGACAACCCCCAGTGAGAGCTGCTGCTGCTGCTGTTGTGTTGTTGTTGTTGTTGTTGTTGTTGTCTGACCTGGAGGACACGGCTGATGCTTCACAGCGTTTACATCTGTTCGTAAGTAAGTAATATTACATTCATCCCCGTTTATAGACCTGAGTATCAGGAGGAGCTCCGGGGAGTCGAGTGATGATAACGTGTTGATATGTTGATATAACTTTACTCTTTAGTACGAGCAGAATCACATATGAAACATGACAATAAAAAAGAAGAGAAAAAAAAGAAAAAAACCAAAATAATTAAATAGAAATTAATAAATATTTTTCTTCTGTTAGCCAAAAGCTTGAAGCAGCTAACGATCCTCTGCTAACGATTATTATCCGTGAGATATTTGGCTAAACGACAACAGAATATAAACCCGATCGTGACCGACGGGGTTCTGGACCCCGACCCGGCTCACCTTGCTGGAGACCAGCTTGACGTTCCCCGAGGCCAGAGCCACCGCGGTGTCCGCCATGACCTCGGCCTTGATGGAGCCCAGTCCTCCGGTGGCGCTGGTCTTGATGAAGCTGTCCAGCACCACGTCCAGCAGGTCGGTGATCTGAGGACACGGGGGGGGGGGCACAGTTAGAGGGTCCTCGGCACCGCCACGTCTACCGGTCCGGGGGTGTCGGGGGACCCACCTGGCCCAGGCTGCCCCAGATCTTGGCCTGGATGGAGGGGTACATCTGCTTCTCGTTGATCGTCATGGTGATGAGCTTGTCCAAGATGGCCGTGACGCGCTGCCGCTTGGCGTCGTCGTTGTGCTTACAGAAGCGGACGAGGTTCAGCAGCCACGGCGTCATGTACTCCAGACACAGGTGTTTCAGCTCGATGCCTGAGGGGAACACGTCAACACGAGGCTTCAGACGCAGGACGTTACCGCTTATTATGGTCTGCTATTATAGACTTCTATACAACCAGAGGAGCCCCCTGGTGGTCAGGAGAGAGAATGCAGCTTTAACACATGAAGCATAGACTTCTATACAACCAGAGGCGCCCCCTGGTGGCCAGGAGAGAGAATGCAGCTTTCATAACTTACTGCTTCCAAGAACTAATGTACTCATCCCTAATATTTGTCTGTTCTTGGTTTCTTTTAGTTGAGAGCTGTCTGGTTTTGATGAAGTTAAACAGCTTTTCCACTCCAGAAGGTTTTAAAAAGCAGCCAAAGTTAAAAAGCCCAGGGTGTAAAGGGCGTCAGGTGGACTTACTGGACTTGCTGAAGCCCGAGATGCACTCCTCCAGGAACTCCAGCGTGAGATGTGGCTCGTTGGCGGCCAGCGTCTTGCTGATGGAGACGATGAACAGCGTGTTGTTGGCCGGGATGCAGAGGCCCGACGTCTCCAGCAGCTGGCCCTCGATCTTCAGGTTGAAGGTGCAGGTCAACGCACACAGCAGATTGTACGCCGCCGACCTGAAAGAGGGACGAACAACAAGGGAGACGGGTCAAAACTCACAAACGACAACAGACAGATGAGCTCTCCCGGGTCACCGACCTGAGGCTGGGGTCAGAGCTCCCCAGGTTCAGCAGGGCGATGTTGAGCAGCGTGCCCGGCACGTCTTTGGGTCGGATCTTGGTGTGCTGCGGGATGGAGTCGGGCTGCGACAGCTCCCAGCGCGTCCGGATGTGGATGATGGACTGCACGATGGCGTCGCACTCCTGGTGCATGAAGGTGAGCGGCGTGCCCTGGTTGGCCATGGTGAGGGTGAACTGGCTCTCGTCCACCAGGCAGATCTCCTCGATCTCCGAGGCGTAGTAGACGTCGTTGAGGAACACGGGCTGGCCCAGCACGCGGGTCCGCTCGGCCGACGTCACCTGAACCGCGGTCGAGCCCACCTGACCGGACGGGAAGCGCACGATTGGGACCGGCGTGGGGTTCTGGTACCTCTGCCGGTCTACACTCCGACCAGATCCTCACCTTGATGGACACCTTGGTGTCCTTGTGGGCCAGCTTCAGGGCGTTGTGGAACACCTTCAGGTCCTCCTCCAGGGTCAGCGTGGCCGCCGGCAGCTTCTGCTGGTCCGGCTCGATGTGCTCGGCCAGCTTCGCCGGAGAGTCGATGAACTGGAGCCGCTTGCTGCCCTTCAGGCCCGTCAGCAGCCGCTCGTGGTACTTGGTGTACTCCCTCACCCAGGTGTTGCAGTTGTAGACGAAGACGGCCGCCACGTTCTCGTAGGCGAAGCCGGGGAACACCACGAACCACTTGGACAGGAAGTCGGTCTTGAAGCGGTTGCTGGGCCCCACGTGCGTGAGGTCCACCACGATCTCATAGGGCTTGGCGTAGTAGGGCTTGAGCGTGAGGAGGACGTGGTAGATGAGCAGGTCCCCGTTGATCTGGCCCGTCTTGAACCTGAAGGGAGGAGCAGAGGCTGGAGGTCACCTTCAGGACGCGTGTGGTCTGGGGGGTAAATTAGTTCTCAGCATCAGCGTGACGGAAATGAAGTCCTTTTTTTGGCTTCTGAGAAACTGCATTTCTTTTGTGTCTCTCTCTTCTCGTCAGCACCGGTGGTCAACGAGGGGCCCGAAATACCCCGAGCAGAACCAGAGCCAGAGACCGGCTCAGGAAGCACCTTCAGAGCACCTGAAGGGTCCGTCTGCAGCAGCAGCTTCCCTCCACCACTCCGACAAGACCTCCAACAAGAGATCCACCAACAAGCCATCCACCAAGACCACCAACAAGACCTCCAACAAGAGATCCACCAAGACCTCCAACAAGAGATCCAACAAGACTTCCAACAAGAGATCCACCAAGACCTCCAACAACAGATCCACCAAGACCTCCAACAAGAGATCCAACAAGACTTCCAACAAGAGATCCACCAAGACCTCCAACAAGAGATCCACCAAGACCTCCAACAAGGGATCCACCAAGACCTCCAACAAGAGATCCAACAAGACCTCCAACAAGAGATCCACCAAGACCTCCAACAAGACCACCAACAAGAGATCCAACAAGACCTCCAACAAGAGATCCACCAAGACCTCCAACAAGAGATCCACCAAGATCTCCAACAAGAGATCCACCAAGACCTCCAACAAGAGATCCAACAAGAGATCAACCAAGACCTCCAACAAGAGATCCACCAAGACCTCTAACAAGAGATCCACCAAGACCTCCAACAAGAGATCCACCAAGACCTCCAACAAGAGATCCAATAATACATCAGTAAGTATGGTGGTCCAACAGAACCTTCTCTGCATGCGATCAGACGGTGACTCTGCTCTTCATTTCAGAGCCAATGGAAGGAACCAGAACTTCCCTCAGGCTGGTTCTGGTTCTGCTGCTCAGCCAGATCCCGTCCTGTCCCAGCGCCGCAGACCAGAACCCGTCGACCGAGCAGCCGCACGCCAACCAGACAGAAGACCGAGGGGGAGCCCGGCGTCACGGAGCCCGGTGCCACACCCCCGCCCGGCGCCACGGAGCCCGGCGTCGTGGAGCCCGGCGCCACGGAGCCCGGCGCCACGCGGGCCGCCTGGTTGATCGACGCCGAGCTGGGTCTGCTCGCCGCGGGCTCGGCGGGGGCGCTGATCGCCTGCCTGCTCGTGACCACGGCGGCGCTGGCGTGTCAGATCTGCATCCTGCGGCGCCGGATTCACGCCCCACGGATCTCCCGGTCCAACATGGACCCGGTGAGCGGCGCCGGGTACTGGGCCGTGGACCGGGATGAGGAGGGGGGGCTGGCGGGGCCGTGCGGCGCCGACGTCGTGCTGGAGGAGGTGAGGGCCGACGGCGAGGGGGGGGTACGGGAGGCAGAGGAGCAGGTTGCCACGGCGACGGGCTACGAAGAAGAACCGGGCCGGATGCAGAGCTCCAGAGACTAGGTTCTGGAGATGCTCAGGGACCTGGAGGACACGCCCCTGGTGGTGTGACCAGGAAACCCCACGAGCTCCCAGACCAACCGGTTCCACCAGAACATTTAACTTCTTTATTCTCTAACCATTTTAAAGTGAATAAGACTCCATTAAGTTCTTTTTCTAGACACGAGTTCTGATGGAAAAGCCCTTCATGGAGGAGAGAAGTATTTATAATATGAAATACTTTCACATTTCATGAGAATGTGTTTAACCGTTTAATGTTACCTAGTTTTACACATTTAAACATTTACCTTCAAACGGCTTCATGAGTCAAACACTTTGAGCCCAGAAGCCACGACAAGCCAGGAATAACCGTGTTGTGTTCATGACCTCGAATAACTTCTGTTCTTAACAAATTAAACTGAGTTACAATGTCTGGTTTTAAATAAAGTGACTCTTGCATCTCGTCACTGTCGTTTCAAATCAATAAGAATTAAAACCACAAGGTATTTATCTTTAATTATAGTGAACATGAGGCAAGTGATGTTCTCGTGGTGCCGTCAGGCTCTGCTCAGGGAACATGAGTCCTGAAGGTAGATGATAACGTTCTCGTGGTGCCTTCAGGCTCTGCTCAGGGAACATGAGTCCTGAAGGTAGATGATAACGTTCTCGTGGTGCCTTCAGGCTCTGCTCAGGGAACATGAGTCCTGAAGGTAGATGATAATGTTCTCGTGGTGCCTTCAGGCTCTGCTCAGGGAACATGAGTCCTGAAGGTAGATGATAACGTTCTCGTGGTGCGTTCAGGCTCAGTGAACATGGCTGAAGTGTGAAACATGAACTATCTTTAGCGCTTCCTCTTCACGCGTCACACTTCCTGCCAGTGAGGCAAGACTCTTCAGCGCTCTCCTTCACAACGTCTACGACTTCCCCTTGAACGCATCCTGGAGCGACTCCGCTGACGGGTAGTCGGGGGGGAATCATCGGTAAGAATCATTTATCAGGAGTTATCACCGGGGCCTGAACGCCTCACAGCGCGAGAGCCTCAAAGAGACACGAGGGTACCGAACTGAAACGAACGCGTCGGCCTGGAGAGCACCTGAACGCATCTGATGGACTAGGACCACTTCTGGTACCTAGAAAAGACTTTAGAGGAACCAACACCACGTCAGGTCTCACTGGACCAGGTCTCTCTGGACCAGGTCTCGTCTGGCCGCCGGTCAGAAGGCGGTAATGGGCGTCGGCTCCTTGGGCCTCGTGGTCCTGTGGCTGCTGCCGCTGACGTTGGGTCAGAACCAGACCGCCAAGTCCACCGAGGACCGGCCGACGCCCCGGGGGAGGGCCGGCTGGAGGTCGGTCTCAGAGCTCGCAGGCAAAGCTTCGCCGGCGTCCACGATGTCGGCGCCGCCCGGCTCCACGCCGCCTCGGTCCCACGGCTCCACGGAGGGCAGCGAGTCCACGACGGAGAAACCGTCGAACGCCACGCCGCCGAGCGACTCGACCGGAACCACGAGACCGCCGGGCAGCTCGGCCCAAACTCCCTCCGCCGCAGATGGGCCGACCCAACCGCCCACACGCCCAACGCCGTCTACGAGCCTCACCCCGACCACCTCTACCGGACCCGCTGAGAACCAAACCGCCAGTACGAGCCCGGTGCCACGCGGGACGCCAAGGGCCACGCCGAAGACGCCAAGGGCCACGCCGAAGACGCCAAGGGCCACGCCGAAGACGCCCGATGGGTCGTACCACGGTAAAGTGGTGGCGGGGCTGATCGGCGGCGCCCTGCTGGTCATGGTGGTGGGATTCCTGCTCATCTACGTCAAGAAACGGCGGCTTCAGAAGCAGCAGATGGAGACCGGCGACTGGGCCGGGCCCTCGCCGTTCCTGGCCGGCGGAGCCAGCGGCCCGGCTGCGGCGGCGAGGCCGTCCAACCGGCTCTCCCTCGCCGGCTTCCTGAGGCTCTCCAGGAGGCTGTCGGCGCTCCCCGAGACCGGCGAGGAGTTCGTCATGGTGACCACGTTCGGAAGGAAAGCGAGCTCGCTCCCCCGAGAGGACGCCGGGGCGGCGGGGCTCCGGAGCAACGGCCACGCTCCAGAGACGGCCGAGCACAACAACAACACGTCGGAGCAGGGCGGCGCCGCCTGACGACCACACAGGAAGCCGCCTCGCCGTGTTTGAGGAACGAGAAAAGAGAGAGATTCTGTTCAACGTGACAGAGACAAAGATCCTAAATCATGAGAAGATGCACAGCGCGATGTTTAAGTCAGGAATCAAGTTTTTATGAGACTCGTGAATGTTGAGCAGATTGTTTTGTACTTTTTGGTTTTGATGTCACTTTGCACATATTATTAAATATTATTAAATACTTCTCAGCCTCTCAGGAACAAATTAAACATCTTCAAACCGACAGAGATAATCAGACTTATTATTTTACTGAAGATGAACCGACAGCGAGACTCACGACAACTGGTGAGGACCTTGTGACACAGGACAGATATATATATATATGAATATATATTTATCCACAAAATTAATAGTTTTACGATTAATAGTTTCAAATTTAAAGTATGTATAAATATTACATATATATTTATATACAATATATATTACATATATATAATGTATTACATATATATTATATCAATGCATATAAATACATAAATGTAAAATATATATAAATATATGGATGTAAATAAATACATGTATATATATATGTAAATAAATACATATATGTAAATAAATACATGTAAATAATTACATATGTAAATAAGTATATACATAAAAGTTGATAGATTATTAACACTAAAGGCATCCAAACTGCACCAGATTTAGTAAAGGACACACCCCCTCCCCCTCCCAACCTGCAGCTGCATTGGAAGCCGACAGAGTGGCAAGCAGGGGGGGGGGGGGGGCAGCATGTTCAGAGCCACAACACCACGGCAGCCGGAGGAAAGAGGCCGAGAGACTCCGAGCGAGCGCCAGGAGGGCTGACGGCCCGCCAGAGAGCATGGGTGTTTCAGAGCGCTGAGCTCTGGGGAAGGAGTGCGCCGCACAGGGCGCTCTGCAGTGATGACCCCTCCCTGCAGCACTGAGCTCCGGCCGCTCTGGCAGAGCCTCCAGTCGGCTCACCGCAGGGGAACCCAGACGCACCACTCGCTCTCCCTGCAGTTCTATCTAACCGCTGGTCTCTCGTCCTCCAGAGCCCCGACCATGACCGCCGCCGCCCTCCCCTTCCTCCTCCTGCTGCTGGGAGGTCGGGTGGTGGCCGTCTGCCCCACGGTGTGCACCTGCAGCCGGGGCCACCGCGTAGTGGACTGCTCCTCCCGGGGCCTCACCAAGCTGCCGCCCGGGCTGCAGCACAACATCAACTTTGTCAACCTCTCGTTCAATAGGTGAGCAGCTCCTCCCTCGAGGCTCCAGCTCACTGGACGAGTCTTTAAAGGTCTTCAAATCTACATGAGTGTTAATATTTAGCATTAAAATCTAATATTTTACAGGATATTCCACCTTCGTTTACACACATGTAATACTTAATGTATGTATTAAGCTGCATTCTCTCTCCTGGCCATTAGGGGGCGACTCCTCTGGTTGTATAGAAGTCTGCTTCGTGCGTTACAGCTGCATTCTCTCTCCCGACCACCAGGGGACGACTCTGGTTGTATAGAAGTCTATGCTTCATGTGTTAAAGCTGCATTCTCTCTCCCGACCACCAGGGGGCGACTGGTTGTATAGAAGTCTATGCTTCATGCGTTACAGCTGCATTCTCTCTCCCGACCACCAGGGGGCGACTCTGGTTGTATAGAAGTCTGCTTCGTGCGTTACAGCTGCATTCTCTCTCCCGACCACCAGGGGGTGACTGGTTGTATAGAAGTCTATGCTTCATGCGTTACAGCTGCATTCTCTCTCCTGACCACCAGGGGGCTCCTCTGGTTGTATAGAAGTCTATGCTTCATGCGTTACAGCTGCATTCTCTCTCCCGACCACCAGGGGGCGACTCCTTGTACCTAAAGTATTCATACTCGTGTGTTTCCGCTCCCTTCCGGCAGCCTGCAGGCTCTGGAGAGCCAGCTCAGCCACTACGCCCACCTGAGGACTCTGGACCTGTCCTACAACCGCCTGGAGGCGCTGCCGCCCGCCCTGCCGCGCTCGCTGTGGCACATCCGGGCGTCGGGGAACCACCTGCGCTCGCTGGACAAGAACGACACGGCCTACCACTGGAACCTGAGGGTTCTGGACCTGTCGGACAACGAGCTGGAGCGCGTGGTGTTCATCAACAACACGCTGCCCGGCCTCCGCGCCCTCGACCTCAGCTACAACCGCTTCTGGACCGTGCCCACCAACATGCCGCACCACCTGGAGAGCGTGGACCTGTCGCACAACTACCTGGTGCAGATCCTGCCGGGCTCGCTGGACCGGCTGCCGAGGCTGGCCCGGTTCTACCTGCACGCCAACCGCTTCTCCTGGCTGCCGGAGGGGGCGTTCGAGAAGCTGGCGGCGCTGGAGGCGCTGACGCTCGGGGACAACCCCTGGGCCTGCGAGGAGGAGGAGAACATCTCGAAGCTCCTGGCGTGGGCGGGGCGAGCCCGGGCCACCGTCTCCGGCTGCCCCTGTTACACCAAACCCGTCTGCGGGCGCCAGGCGCCGCCGGGAAGGGAGCGGCCCTCGGCGGCGCCGTCCACGGAGCCGCCGCTCTGGGCCGACTGGGCCCTCTACGAGACGGAGGATCAGGACCGAAGGGGGGCGAACGAGTCGGGGGACCGCGAGGCGTTCGGGTGGGCGCCTCCCACCGAGCCGGAGAGCTTCTCCACGCACGAGAGCACGACGGCACGACGGCCGGCTGCCGGGCGGCCCCGAGCGGCGGCTGCCAGCAACACTCAGACGGTCCCGCTGATTCTAGTCCTGACGGCGTTCAACACCTTCTGAACCACGAGTCCAGAAGCTTCTGGAAACTCCACGTAGTCCTTCGCCTCCATCAAGTGGAGCTTCATGCTTTAATGTCTCTGAATGCCTCAGGACCTCAAGCAGCCATCAATCCCACGAGAACCCAACAGAGGAGTGGACCGACGGAGGAAAAGAACTTAGTGGACGTTCTGGATCCTGAGGCCAACGAATTCATCTGGACCAGGACTGCAGGACGAGTTGTGCCATGAATGAGGAGCTGAACTCAAACCCTCAGAACAACTTCAACTGACTGTTTTCTATCAATATCAAAAGATCAAAAACTATGTACCAAACGTCATTAAAGTGAGTTTCAAACCTTCCAGACACAAGAAGAACAAATCGATTGATTATCCACACAAACTAAATAAAGACAGATTGGGTAGAGTGACACTTCAGTGGATCTGAGTTTGCACGTTTCCGTAGTTCAGAGATCGAGATCAATACAGCGGAGGATGAGGATGCCGAGCTGCAGCTTCAGTGAGAGGCGTTCAAGGTGCTTAGAGACTCTACCTGGTGGCACGGCACCAGTGGGCTCTTCTCATACGGGTCGTACCTGCGGGCCACGTAGTAGAACACAGGGTTGCCGGTCTTGGAGGTTCCTGCCTGGTAGAAGATGTTGAGGGTCTTTAAGGCCTTGAACTCCTCCTTCTCGTGGACCTGGTGCCTTCAAGACAAACCAGAGAGCGAAGGATCAGTCTCACCTTCACAGGAAGTGGTGTAACGGACCGCTGAGCAGGACGTCACGGAGGAGGCAGAGTTTAGACCAAAAGGAGCGCTAGTAACGTTAGCTAGTAACATTAAGTAGTAAATTTAGCTCGTAAAGTTAGCTAGTAACGTTAGCTAGTAACATCACTTCAGTTACATAATGAGGCGTTCAGGCTCTGCTCAGTGAACATGAGTCCTGGCTGAAGGTAAATGATAACGCTCTCCTGATGCGTTCAGGTGTAACCTTGTAAAATGTAGCTTTAGTGATGAACTAGAATGAATCCAGATGTTTTCACATGAATATAAAATAGATGTGAGATGAATGATGAGCCGTCTAAGTTCCTAAAGCTCTAAACTTATTGTTCCACTTCATCAAATAAGGACTGTAAAAGGTTTATCCGTGTGCTATGAAGAAAACATAAACCAACTCAAGTTTGACATTTAGAATATTTGATGGTTTGTTGAAATGATTCTCAGGACGGTGGAACATGACTCTCGGTTCGGGGTCCTGGTCCACAAAGGGTTCTGTTCATCTGGATCATTGATGATCAATAATCAGTATCGAGGACCCCGAGAGACCAGTCCACCACGAGGTCCCCTACCTGGTCATGAACTCCTCGAACTTGGAGCTGGTGAGGTTGAGGCTGGACCAGTGCGTGTCCGCCACCGGCTTGTGCTCCGGGGGCCCCAGGTAGGCCAGCAGGGTGGCCATCTTGTCAAAGGGCCTCCGGCCCACGGCCTTGTGGTCCCGGTTGCTGGACAGGTACTGGCCGATCCGCTCCTGGTTGTTCCACAGCAGCCGGTGGAGGGCCAGCACGTTGCCGTCGCTGATGAAGGACAGGCTGTGGTTGATGGAGTCGCTGGGGGGCGAGTCGGAGGCGATGTCCAAGAAGAACCTGAGACGGGCGAGAGCCGGAGGAGGGTCTCAGGCCTGAAGACCTGGAGGAGGGTCTCGGGTCTAAAGACCTGGAGGAGGGTCTCAGGCCTAAAGACCTGGAGGAGGGTCTCAGGCCTAAAGACCTGGAGGAGGGTCTCGGGTCTAATGACCTGGAGGAGGGTCTCAGGCCTGAAGATCTGGAGGAGGGTCTCAGGCCTGAAGACCTGGAGGAGGGTCTCGGGTCTAAAGACCTGGAGGAGGGTCTCGGGTCTAATGACCTGGAGGAGGGTCTCAGGCCTAAAGACCTGGAGGAGGGTCTCGGGTCTAAAGACCTGGAGGAGGGTCTCAGGCCTAATGACCTGGAAGAGGGTCTCAGGCCTGAAGACCTGGAGGAGGGTCTCAGGCCTGAAGATCTGGAGGAGGGTCTCAGGTCTAAAGACCTGGAGGAGGGTCTCAGGTCTAAAGACCTGGAGGAGGGTCTCAGGCCTGAAGATCTGGAGGAGGGTCTCAGGTCTAATGACCTGGAGGAGGGTCTCAGGCCTGAAGATCTGGAGGAGGGTCTCAGGCCTGAAGACCTGGAGGAGGGTCTCGGGCCTGAAGATCTGGAGGAGGGTCTCAGGCCTGAAGACCTGGAGGAGGGTCTCAGGCCTGAAGACCTGGAAGAGGGTCTCAGGCCTGAAGATCTGGAGGAGGGTCTCAGGTCTAATGACCTGGAGGAGGGTCTCAGGCCTGAAGATCTGGAGGAGGGTCTCAGGTCTAATGACCTGGAGGAGGGTCTCAGACCTAAAGACCTGGAGGAGGGTCTCGGGTCTAAAGACCTGGAGGAGGGTCTCAGGCCTAATGACCTGGAAGAGGGTCTCAGGTCTAAAGACCTGGAGGAGGGTCTCAGGTCTAATGACCTGGAGGAGGGTCTCAGGTCTAAAGACCTGGAGGAGGGTCTCAGGCCTGAAGACCTGGAAGAGGGTCTCAGGCCTGAAGATCTGGAGGAGGGTCTCGGGTCTAAAGACCTGGAGGAGGGTCTCAGGTCTAATGACCTGGAGGAGGGTATCAGGCCTGAAGACCTGGAGGAGGGTCTCAGGTCTAATGACCTGGAGGAGGGTCTCAGGCCTGAAGACCTGGAGGAGGGTCTCGGGTCTAAAGACCTGGAGGAGGGTCTCAGGTCTAATGACCTGGAGGAGGGTCTCAGGTCTAATGACCTGGAGGAGGGTCTCGGGTCTAATGACCTGGAGGAGGGTCTCGGGTCTAATGACCTGGAGGAAGGCAGCAGTCGGGGGTCTCACCTTCTGGCCGAGTCAAAGTTGCTCAAGACGAAGTCGTTGAAGGGCCTCATGTGTTCCTCTTTGGTGAACAGGACGTGGTTCGCGATGCTCTGCAGAATCTAGAAATGTACAACAGCGTGTGAAAAACAAGATTAAAATATTATATATATAAAATTATATAAATGTATATTATATATAAAATAAATATAACATATATAAAATTATATATATTATAAGATATTATAATAATAATATATATATATTATAATATATCTATATACACACACACATATATATATATATATATATATATAATATAAATAATACTTAGTGTCAGCAGCTGTACCTTGGACATGAGCTTGAGGCCCCTCTCTATTCGGGGGAGGGGCTTCTTCTCCAGGATTCCAGCCTCGTAGGGAGACACGATGGCCGGGTTCACAAAGCGAAGGAACATGGCGCTGCCCACGGCGCCAATGCTGTTCTGAGGGAACCGCTGAATCACTACCTGAGGGAGGGGGGAGAGAGGAGGAAGGGACCGAGGGAGGACAGAGGAGGGAACGAGGTAGGAGGGAGGGGGAGGAGGACAGAGGAGGGGACGAGGGAGGGAGTACAGAGGAGAGAGGGAAGAAGGAGGGAGGACAGAGGAGGGAACAAGGGAGGAGGGAGGGAAGGAGGGAAGACAGAGAGGGTTTGAGCAAAGGGAGGACAGGTGGACTTCAGGACATTTCAAGAGCAAAGGAATGAAGAACTAAATAAAGATGAATCAATGTGTGAGAAGGTTCAGAGGAGGAGACAAAGAGGAGACGAGGAGGAGACGAGGAGGAGACGAAGAGGAGATGAGGAGCTGCAGTCTGGCTGCAAGCTGAGGCCTGAAGCTCTCCGCTTGCAGCCCGACTGAGAGGGGAGGAGGGGGCGGAGCCCCACCTGGGAACATGAACCATGAAGGGGGCGGAGCCATGAGAAGCAGTGGATGAGAAGAACAACCCCACAGAGCTCTAAAGCCCAGAACCGGGTCCACAGAACCGGGTCCACTTTGTGTGTGTGTGTGTGTGTGTTGAAGAATCCTGAAGGCTGGACCACGGAGAGATGAAGTGAAGCCTGCAGAGCGGATATCTATCCCACAGGTCAGACTCTTTGAGTCCTCACGACTGACATGTAAACAAACTAAACTGACATGTAAACAAACAACAACAAACGTCTGAATGTCAACGACCCGGAGAAAATGAAGTGGCCTCAAAGTTGAATTTAAAAAGCTTCAGTTGTTTATTCAGAGGGAGCCTGAAGGCATCATAATAACATGGACTTTAATATTTAACACACACACACAGTCACAGAGACACACACACAGTCACACACATTAAAAGAAACAGATATTTTAGATTTAAAATGAAACGAGAATAAAATGTTTTAAAATAAATCCCAACGTTCATCTTTAAGCGCTCTGACGCCATGGTGCGTTCAAGGACCGTCGTAAAGACAACACTCTGGTCTTCCTGATGCATATAGAGAGGAGGAGAGGAATCAAACCCCCGGCAGAGGGAGGAAGCTCGTCAGAATATCTCATCCCGAGACCGCGAGGCGTTCAGGTGCGTGTTAAAGGGAGATGAAATGCTCTGGGGGCCGGGGGGGGGGGGTTAGTGGAAACACGTCAGATGGCCGATATTAGTCAAATGATTTTAAAGAATGGAGAACAGAAAGAAGACAAAACCAGAGAAACACCAAAAATAGATTTACAACAAAATGAGGAAATGAAAATGATAAAAATGCAACAACAAAAAAAGCCGTTTTTTTTGTGTGTGTTTTTTTTGCTTCAGGGAGAAAAAAAGATTCTGAGAATAGATTCTCCAAACTTACTGCTTTTTTGTTTTCCTTTTTTTCTTTTACTGTTGCTTTATTCAGTAGAGAGTGGCAAGTAGCCTACAGAACAGAGCACAGTCATGGTCACAGCACCGGCTACACACACACACACACACAGGCAGGCAGGCGCGCACGCACACACACACACACACACACACAGGCAGGCGCGCACGCACACACACACAGGCAGGCGCGCACATACACAGGCAGGCGCGCACACACACACACACACACAGGACCATTCACATCTAGTCAAACACAGGAAAATTAAAATCAGAGCTGCCGTTAGAAAAGTGTCCCCGCTGAGGGAAGTGTGTCCATGCATGAGCCAGCAGTGTGTGTGTCTCTGTGTGTGTGTGTCTCTGTGTGTGTGTGTGTGTCTCTTTGTGTGTGTGTGTGTGTGTGTGTCTCTCTGTATGTGTGTGTGTCTCTCTCTGTGTGTGTGTGTCTCTGTGTGTGTGTCTCTGTGTGTCTGTGTGTGTCTCTGTGTCTCTGTGTGTGTGTCTCTCTGTATGTGTGTGTGTCTCTCTGTGTGTGTCTCTGTGTGTGTGTGTCTCTGTGTCTCTCTCTGTATGTGTGTGTGTCTCTCTGTGTGTGTGTGTGTGTGTGTGTGTGTGTGTGTGTGTGTGTCTCTGTGTGTGTGTGTCTACAAGAAGAAACCAAAGACGGAGAATGAGAAATCAAAGATGTCAACGCATGGACAACACAACATAAAATAAATTAATATTATCTGTGATCAGAAAACCCAGACCTTGTTTTAGGGGGGGGGGGGGGTCACACCTAAACCAGCATTTGAGGGTCAAAGATGTTAAATATGTGAGAAACTAAAACAAAGTGGCCAAGTTTGAGTGTTTTCTGATACTAAAATCGTTTGTCTCCCCCTGGTGGCCACTAGAGACTTTTATACAACCAGAGGAGTGGCCCCCTGGTGGTCACTAGAGACTTCTATACAACCAGAGGAGTCACCCCTGGTGGCCACTAGACTTCTATACAACCAGAGGAGTGGCCCCCTGGTGGTCACTAGAGACTTCTATACAACCAGAGTAGTCACCCCTGGTGGCCACTAGACTTCTATACAACCAGAGGAGTGGCCCCCTGGTGGTCACTAGAGACTTCGATACAACCAGAGGAGTCACCCCTGGTGGCCACTAGAGACTTCTATACAACCAGAGGAGTCGCCCCCTGGTGGTCACTAGAGACTTCGATACAACCAGAGGAGTCGCCCCCTGGTGGTCACTAGAGACTTCTATACAACCAGAGGAGTCGCCCCCTGGTGGTCACTACAGACTTCTATACAACCAGAGGAGTCGCCCCCTGGTGGTCACTAGAGACTTCTATACAACCAGAGGAGTCGCCCCCTGGTGGTCACTAGAGACTTCTATACAACCAGAGGAGTCGCCCCCTGGTGGTCACTAGAGACTTCTATACAACCAGAGGAGTCACCCCCTGGCGGTGACTAGAGACATCGATACAACCAGAGGAGTCTCCCCCTGGTGGTCACTAGAGACTTCTATACAACCAGAGGAGTCACCCCTGGTGGTCACTAGAGACTTCTATACAACCAGAGGAGTCGCCCCCTGGTGGTCACTAGAGACTTCGATACAACCAGAGGTCGCCTGGTGGTCACTAGAGACTTCGATACAACCAGAGGAGTCGCCCCCTGGTGGTCACTAGAGACTTCTATACAACCAGAGGAGTCGCCCCCTGGTGGTCACTAGAGACTTCTATACAACCAGAGGAGTCGCCCCCTGGTGGTCACTAGAGACTTCGATA